>NC_091960.1:5735231-5765231 GCF_031021105.1 Erythrolamprus reginae
GGAGGAGTCAAGTCATTTCTGGTCTGGAGGGCAGGTTTTTCTTGGGTAAGTTTGTTGAGAATGGCATCTTGCAGCCGTCTTTTGGTGGTTTACTCTCAAAACTGCGCAAGACTGCAGCTTAAATAGAGATTTAACCACTTCCACTATCTCTAAAAATGAAACTGCAGATGGCAAGAGTGTCTTCCTTACACATTTGCATCGCAGTTTTCTCAAAACAAAGAGTTATTGCAAATGTCATAACTAAATACTTTGTCCCTGATTGTCACTTCCAAATCACGAGGGTGACAAAATCAAAAAGAAGAAACGAAAAGCTAAAAGGCGGATCACATAATTTTCCCAGGAGCATCGTAAACAAGGTTTTAAGGGATATCGGGGAAGTTCCATTTATTTTCCCATGTTTCTCTTCATTTTTGTGGTTTTTTTGACTAGAGCGTTTTTCTGGTCTCGGAATTTTTGGGTGTGACATTTTATTGTCCATTGCTGCATTGTATTAATTCTAATGTTTACTTTGTCCCACTGTTTTACGGTACCATAGTAGCTGCCTTGAGGGGGCTTTGTGCCCTAAAAGAGGGCCTAAAAAGTAGTTTAAAAAAATAAAGAATAGAATAGAATTTTTTTTTTTATTGGCCAAGTGTGATTGGACACACAAGGAATGTGTCTTGGTGCATATGCTCTCAGCGTACATAAAATAAAATATACATTTGTCAAGAATCATGTGGTACGACACTTAATGATTGTCATAGGGGTCAAATAAGCAATGAAGAAGCAATATTAATAAAAATCTTAGGATACATGCAACAAGTTACAGTCATACAGTCAACATGGGAGGAAACGGGTGATAGGAATGATGAGAAAAAACTAGTAGAATAGAAGTGCAGATTTAGTAGAAAGTCTGACAGGGTTGAGGAATTATTTGTTTAGTAGAGTGATGGCGTTTGGAAAAAAACTGTTCTTGTGTCTAGTTGTCTTGGTGTGCAGTGCTCTGGTAGCGACGTTTTGAGGGTAGGAGTTGAAACAATTGTGTCCAGGATGTGAGGGGTCAGTAAATATTTTCCCCGCCCTTTTATAAATAAGAACTGCAACGCCATTCTAAATAACCTTAAAATTTCAACCTCGTAGCAAAAATGCACAAATTGTTCATGTGAAACTCGGTAATTTCATGTGATCACCTGGTTCCCAGGTACTGCACTATGTGCTGCTCACCTGAATTTTTTAATTTAGTCTACAGGTAGCCATTGACTTACAATCCTAAAGGCCTACTCATTATGGTCGTAAGTTGTATCAGTCATAAAACAGGTCACCCATGGGATCAACCTGGATCCGTGTCCCTCCCAAGGACAATCCTAAGCAATGTCGTTTGGCGGGACCCAGGAGAAGAGCCTTCTCTGTGGCAGCCCCGACCCTCTGGAACCAGCTCCCCCCAGATATCAGATTTGCCCCCACCCTCCTTGCCTTTCGCAAGCTCCTTAAAACCCACCTCTGTCGTCAGGCATGGGGGAATTGAAATATTTTCCCTTCCCCCTAGGCTTATAGAATTTATACATGGTATGCTTGTATGTATGAGTGGTTCTTTAAATTGAGGTTTTTAAAATTATTTTTAATATTAGATTTGTTTACATTGTCTTTTCATTGTTGTTAGCCGAGTCTTCGGAGAGGGGCGGCATACAAATCTAATAAAATAAATAAACAAACAAACAAACAAAACAAACCTCATTTTATGACAATTTTTGCTGTGGCAAAACTGCCACAGTCATAAAGTCATTTCATCAGTCATTGGTCCTAAAATGAATGCTACGGTCGTAAAGTCATTAATCGTAAAACAAATGCCACAGTCGTAAAGCAAACCAATTGTTTGCTGTGGACCGATTTTGCTAAACACTGCAAATAAATGCCAGTTTTCATGGGGGGGGGGGGGAATGTTGTAAAATGTGGACGTTTTTGACAGCAAGACACAAGATAGATGGAGGGCTGTTTGCCAAATGACCACCTGGAGGGGGCCACCACCAGAACTTCGAATCTGTGCGCTTTCTCAGCCTGTTGTAACTTTTGAAACGACCACTAAAAAACAACGGGTTATAAAATCGAGGATTACCGACCAGCGTGTTATTGAACCAAATGGCTGGGAAGCAATGGGAGGTAGAAACAGAATGAAAAACACTTTTTTTTTAGAAATACTGTTTTAACTCCTACCCTCAAAACATCGCTACAGAGCACTGCACACCAAGATAACTAGGACACAAGAACAGTTTTTTCCCCGAACGCCATCACTCTGCTAAACAAATAATTCCCTCAACACTGTCAAACTATTTACTAAGTCTGCACTACTATTACTACTAGTTTTTTTCTCATCATTCCTATCATCCTTTTCCTCCCACTAATGACTATATGACTGTAACTTGTTGCTTGTATGATGTATCCTTAAGATTTTTATTAATATGGACTGTTTCTTTATTGCTGTACTTCAAGCCACTGAAGCTGACTGTAGATCTGTAGGTCAGCGGTTCAAATCTCATCACTGGCTCAAGGTTGACTCAGCCTTCCATCCTTCCGAGGTGGGTAAAATGAGGACCCGGATTCTGGGGGCAATAAGCTGGCTCTGTTAAAAAGTGCTATTGCTAACATGTTTGTAAGCCGCCCTGAGTCTTCAGAGATGGGCAGGATACAAGTCTATCTATCTATCTATCTATCTATCTATCTATCTATCTATCTATCTATCTATCTATCTATCTATCTATCTATCTATCTATCTATTGGATTTGTATGCCCGCCCCTCTCCGGAGACTCGGGGCGGCTAACAGCAACAATAAAAACAATGTAATAATAGTAATCTGATGTTAAAAATGATTTAAAACCCCATTAATATAAAAACCAAACATACATACATACCATGCATAGAATTGTAAAGGCCTAGGGGGGAAGAGGATCTCAATTCCCCCATGTCTGACGGCAGAGGTGGGTTTTAAGTAGCTTACGAAAGGCAAGGAGGGTGGGGGCAATTCTAATCTTTGGGGGGAGTTGGTTCCAGAGGGCCGGGGCCGCCACAGAGAAGGCTCTTCCCCTGGGTCCCCGCCCAAGCGACATTGTTTAGTTGACGGGACCCGGAGAAGATCCACTCTGTGGGACCTAACTGGTCGCTGGGATTCGTGCAGCAGAAGGCGGTCCCTGAGATAATCTGGTCCCGTGCCATGAAGGGCTTTTATAGGTCATAACCAGCACTTTGAATTGTGACTGGAAACTGATCGGCAACCAATGCAGACTGCGGAGTGTTAGAGTAACATGGGCACATTTGGGAATTATTAAATCATTAAGTGTTGTTACCACATGATTCTTGATAAATCTATATTTTTCTTTATATATACTGAGAGCTTATGCACCAAGACAAATTCCTTGTGTGTCCCAATCACACTTGGTCAATAAAATAATTCTATTCTACTCTACTCTACCCTACCCTACCCTACTCTACTTGTAGGCCTTCTATCTTCCCCACTAACCTGCCCAGGATCCCAAAGAAGAAACTGCAAAACCCCTAACTAAGCACCCTCTCATTGTGTTTGAAGATGGAGTGGGAGCCTTTTGAAGCAGACGTCCAAGAATGAAGTCCAGCCGACTATCCTGACATAATCGGGAATACTTTATCCCAGAGGCTGATAGGATCTAGACCTCATAGAGAGCCCAAACTGCAACAGTCTCTATTATTACCAGGAGGGAGGGAAGGATGTGGAGTTGAGGTCTTAAAAAAGAGAAAAGATTTACGGTTTATTGCTGCAAATACCCTGGAGACATAGATTTTTAAACAAACATGTCCCGTGATGGCAACAAAGCAGAAGGAGAAGAGGAAAGGGGCTAAAAAGGCCTTCTGCAAACAGCCTAAGGGAACAGAGAGAGGGTATAAAAGCAGATGATAAGATGAATGGCTAAGGAAGAATGTCCAGACAATGGACTAAAAAAACACATGATGCTATTAGGTTTGTTGAAGCTAAGCAGGGATCAAGCTTCGGTGGGTGGGGGACAAAGCTAATTACAACTGGCTTGGCTACTCTGGCAGAACCTGGCAGTTCCCCTCCAGGGCACCTGCCCGGCCAGCACCAGAACCCCCACACAAATGAGGTTAGACCCACTCCCACAAATTCCTGGGGCCATGCCCTTTGGGGTGTGTTGGGGGGAATACATTTATCAAGTAATATATCAAAGTGCCTGGGGATCCCGCAGTGGTTCGAAGCCTACGAGGGGGCTGCATTGAGGTTGGACACGTGACCTTGTATTTGCCCACTTGTTATTGCCGTCTGGTTCTATATGTTGGGTTGCCATTGGGTTTTAGGAGGAAATTAATTGTTTCTTTATGGATTGTTGCATTTGGTTTTACTGGTTATTTTAAACAGGGTGAATTGCCCAGGGATCACACGAGATGGAAAGCTATACATTTTTATTTGTTTGTTTGTTTTGTTTTGTTTATTTATTTATATTTTATTTTATTTTATTTTAGTTAGTAAGTTAGTTAGTTAAGTACGTATTGGTAGTATACAAAGATACAACAATGTTTTATATACATGATACTAGTAAGAGAGAAACATTAGGACGGAGGATGGTAGGCACACTGGTGCACTTATGCACGCCCCTTACTGACCTCTTAGGAATCAGGTGAGGTCAAGGAAGGAAGGGAAAGAAGGTAAGAGGTGGAAGGAAGAAAGGAAGAAAGGAACGAGAAGAAAAGAAGAAAAGGAAAGAGTAAAAGAAAGGAAGGAAGATAGGAAAGGAAGGAAAGAGGCAGAAAAAATGAAAGGAGGAAAAAATGAAAGGAGGGAAAAAAATGAAAGGAGGAAAAAATGAAAGAAGGAAGGGAAAGAAAAAAGAAAGAAAGAAGAGAGGAGGGAAGGAGGGAAATAATGGAAGGTAGAAAAGGAAGGAAGGAAAGACTAAATAAAGAAAGTAATGAGAAGAAACTACCAATTTTTTTTCCTTTGTCCGGAAATATTTTATTCATTCAGATCTAGGATGTGTTATCTGAGTGTTTCCCTACAACACTTTTCAAATGTACTGAAACACTGAAATGTTCTGACGTGGTTTGCACAAGTTGCTAACCCCCATGAAGACAAATCACTGTTGAACTGCTAGGCCAACCGCTCAGCTTTGCTGAACGCAACCGAACCGCCAGGCCACCACACAGGCTGAGCGCGACCCAACACATCACACCAGAAAACTAGGCCTCCCGCCTTTCCAGCGGGGTTCTGCAAAATCTTCCTCAAGATCCACATTACCGCCAGAAAGAAGGGAAAGAACCCGGGTTTCGGGTTTGGCCTATATCTATATACTTCACAAGAAGAGCCCTTCACTCCTCCACTCGAAATAGAAGACCCTATGAGACTAGACTTTCAATCCTGGGCCTAGAAAGCTTAGAATTAAGACACCTTAAACAAGATCTAAGTATTGCCCACAAGATCATATGCTGCAACATCCTGCCTGTTGGCGACTACTTTCAGCTTCAACCACAACAACACAAGAGCA
Organism: Erythrolamprus reginae; assembly: GCF_031021105.1. Lineage (NCBI taxonomy): Eukaryota > Metazoa > Chordata > Lepidosauria > Squamata > Dipsadidae > Erythrolamprus > Erythrolamprus reginae. The sequence continues at coordinate 5,740,734 of NC_091960.1, forward strand.
CACAACAGATTTAAACTTAATATTAACCGCTCCAAACTTGACTGTAAAAAAATATGACTTCAGTAACCGAGTTGTCGAAGCATGGAACTCATTACCGGACTCCATAGTGTGATCCCCAAACCCCCAACACTTCACCCTTAGATTATCTACGGTTTGAACCTATCCAGATTCCTAAGAGGTCAGTAAGGGGGCGAGTACAAGTGCACTAGAGTGCCTTCCGTCCCCTGTCCTATTGCTCTCCTATATCTCCTATACCTTTCCTCTATTCCTATATCTCTTCTTCTATTCTTTCATTGATATGTTCTATTACTATATCTTCTTTTCTATTCTTTCTTAGATATATTTTACTATGAGGTATCTCCTCTATAACCTTCATCATGTATTTTACTATGTGCATATATAGATATATACCCACTAAAACCCCTCATTGTGTATTGGACTAACTAACTAACTGAATAACTAACTAACTAACTAACTAAATAAATAAATAAATAAATAAATAAATCATAAAGCCTTTTTTTTAAAAAAGCCTTTGCTAACTTTGGTTAAACATCTTGGCCCCAAAAGGCAAAAAAAACGGTGAGGATGCTTCTGTGCGGGAGGCCGCCTGGGCCGATTCTGGCAAAGCACCGGGTGGAACGCCACCCGAGGGCTCGCCAGGATCCTGAGAAAACTCGGCGTACGAGGATGGAGCGAAAGCAGTCGTTTGGTTCCCCGGGCCACAGGGCATAAAGCCAAGGCAGCAGCCAATTTGAAAGAATGCAAATGGGGCGGGATCTCTGTCCAGGCACGTTGGCAGGGTGGAAGATTCCATGCGGCCCCTGCGAGAGAAAGAGAGAGACAATGATCTCAGCTACCATTTGGGGGATGAAGCTCTTCGGTGGGAAATCCCTGAGTTGAGAACAAGCAGCCGAGACCGCCGAAATTATCTCGCAGCTGCGTCCAAAAAAATGAGCCTGTAGAAGACTTGCAAATTGGGGGACGACTGATCCCCTAAATTTGGGGGGGGGGGGGGCTGGTCCTGGATCCCTGGATCGCCAACCCCGTTGGCCTTTCGGAAGGGTTTATAACTAGACTTGCAATCCTAGGTTTGGAAAGCTTAGAACTACGTCGCCTTAAACACGACCTAAGCATAGCTCCTAAAATCAATCTGCTACAACATCCTTCCTGTCAACGACGACTTCAGCTTCAACTACAACAACATACGAGCACACGACAGATACAAAATGCAGTCTGCATTGGTTGCCGATCAGTTTCCGGTCAGAATTCAAAAGTGTTGGTTATGACCTATAAAGGCCCTTCATGGCACCGGACCAGAATATCTCCGGGACCGCCTCCTGCCAGACGAATCCCAGCGACCAGTTAGGTCCCACAGAGTTGGCCTTCTCCGGGTCCCCGTCAACTAAACAATGTTGTTTTGGCGGGACCCAGGGGAAGAGCCTTCTCTGTGGCGGCCCCGACTCTCTGGAACCAACTCCCCCCAGAGATTAGAACTGCCCCTACTCTCCTTGCCTTTCGTAAGCTCCTTAAAACCCACCTTTTGTCGTCAGGCATGGGGGAACTGAGACATCTCCCCTGGCATATACAATTTATGCATGGTATGTTTGTATGTATGTTTGTTTAGTAAATGGGTTTTTTTTAAATCAAACCAGGTTTTTTTTAAAATATCTTAAATTATATTTGGATTTGTTATAAATTGTTTTATTCTGTTGTGAGCCGCCCTGAGTCTGCGGAGAGGGGCGGCATACAAATCTAAATAATAAAATAAATAAATAAATAAATAAAAGCTCCTTAAAAACCCACCTCTGTCGTCAGGCATGGGGGAATTGAGACTTTCTTCCCCCCTAGGCTTATAAAATTTATGCATGGTAATGTTTAGTATGTTATGATTGGTTTCTAAATTGGGGGTTTTAAATTAACTTAAATATTAGATTTGTTTACATTTGTATTATTATTGCTGTGAGCCGCCCCGAGTCTGCGGAGAGGGGGGCGGCATACAAATCTGATTAATAAATAAATAAATAAACTACGTCGCCTTAAAACACGACCTTAAGCATAGCCCCCTAAAATCACCTGCTACAACGTCCTTCCTGTCCAACGACTACTTTCAGCTTCAACTACAACAACCTACGAGCACACGGCAGATACAAAAGTAAACGCTCCAAACTCGACTGCAGGAAATACGACTTTAGTAACCGAGTAGTTGATGCATGGAACTCGCTACCTGACTCTGTAGTATCATCACCTAACCCCCAAAACTTTACCCTTAAGACTATCCATGGTTGACCTCTCCTGATTTCCTAAGAGGTCAGTAAGGGGGCGTGCATAAGTGCACCAGCGTGCCTTCCGTCCCCTGTCCTCATGTTTCTCTCTTACTAGCATCATGTATATAAACATTGTTATATCTTTGTGCACTACCAGTACGTATTTGACAAAATAAAATAAATAAAATAAATAAATATAAATAAAAGCTGTAGAATAATCGGGTCAACAGATAAGTTGACACCATCTACGACACCTGATTAATTTATAGATACAAATTTACCTCTTCTTTTCTTTTTTCCTCCTTTTCTATCCTTTTTTATTCTCTTCTTTTACCCTCTTTTTTCTTTTTTTCTTTTTTCCTTTCCTTCTTCCCTCTTTCTCCTTAGTTTTCTTTCCTTTTATATATGTGTGTGTGTATTTTGACTTATAACTGGTATACTCAAAACTCATATACATTTGGGTCCAATATTTGCACAGTCCCTTTTATTTTATGTATCCCCCTCCCCTATTTATCTTCAATACAGATTATATTTTCTTTTTTTAAAAAAAAAATTAAAAATATATATAAATATAAAAACCTGGGTGTGCACCCAAGTTTTTGGCCTTGGAATGTGTGAAGGGCCCCCCGTTTCTGTTTCTTGGCTTTCGTGTGGGTTACCTCTCTTGGCTACTTGGGTGTAGGTGTGTTTTGGAGGTTTTTAGGTTTGGTTGGGTTTTTTTTTTTAATTGTTTGAATTGTTTTTACAGTTGTAGAACTGCGAGCTGCCTAGAGTTTTAAATGGCTGGCTATAGAAATTGTAACTGGGTGGAACCAACTCCCCAGAATTCTGGGAGTTGAAGTCCACCAGCTTCAGATAGGCAAGGTTGAGAAACATTGGAGTAAGTAAACAAATAAAAGGAAGGAAGGAAGGAAGGCAGACAGGCAGGCAGGCGGGCAGGAAATCTTGACTATCAGAAAGACCAAAGGGGAATTCCGAACAGCAGCAAGGAAGGCCACTGGATTCTAGCAACATCGCTTGCTGCACGAAAGGGAGAAGGATGACTCACTCCCAATTGGCTCTGCTCGTGACCCGAGAAGCCATAAACCACCGTTTACAAATCGCACTGCTTTGGTTTGTGCAGCGCGCTTGCTTGGCCAACGTGAAAGCAACCACACCACAGGCCGGCGATGGGTGTGAACCCCACACCTGCCATTTGCATACAAAGATTCTTATGGAAATGGGGCCCTTGGATATAGCGGGGGGGGGGATCCTCCCTAGCAGGAATCCCCCAAGGTATCAGCCAGGTTGAATCTTAGCATTGTGAAATCCTCAGATTCCATGTAAGTGGCTCAGTTAAAAAGATCAGATTTCCATTATGATTCATTCAAGCTTCCTTCCTTTTCCCCACTTTCCTTCCTTCCTTCCTTCCTTCCTTCCTTCCCTCTTTACTGTCTTTTCCTCCCTCCCTCCTCCCTCTTTACTGTCGCTTCCTTCCTTCCCTCCTTCCTTTCCCTCCCTCCTTACTGTCTTTTCCTTCCTTCCTTCCTTCCTGTCTTTTTCTTCCTTCCTTTCCATCTTTTCCTTCCTTTCCTCTCTTCCTTCCCTCCCTCCTTATTGTCTTTTCCTTCCTTCCCTCCCTCCTTACTGTCTTTTCCTTCCTTCCTTCCTTCCTGTCTTTTTCTTCCTTCCTTCCTTCCTTCTTTCCATCTTTTCCTTCCTTTCCTCTCTTCCTTCCTTCCTGTCTTTTTCTTCCTTCCTTCCTCCCTTCTTTCCATCTTTTCCTTCCTTTCCTCTCTTCCTTCCTTCCTGTCTTTTTCTTCCTTCCTTCCTCCCTTCTTTCCATCTTTTCCTTCCTTTCCTCTCTTCCTTCCCTCCCTTTTTACTGTCTTTTCCTTCCTTCCTTCCTTCCTTTCCTTCCTTTCCTTCCTTCCCTTCCTGGATTTTCTTCCTTTTTATTTCCCTCCTTCCCTCCCTCCCTCCTAATAAGTCCAATGCCTTGTGACGAAGTCTTCCTAGGCATCTCAAAGAGGTTTCTTTTTATTATTGAATAGTATTTCACCCTTTTCACCCCACCCTCCCCAGAGTAAATAGTCATGGTATGAAACTGTGTAAAAGGAAGTGGAATTTTTTAAAGAAAGATTGCTGTAAAGTTCCAGAAAAGGATTTGGAGGGAAGTAAAATAACTAAAGAAAGGAAGATGGAAGCACCAGTTTACACTTCCTCAAGCTGAAATTAATCCAGACACATTGGGAAAGCACCAGGTTTAACAGCAAGACCCAAAATAACATCTCCAGGAACTTCAGACTAGAATTCTATGTACAGTGTTCCCTCGATTTCCGCGGGGGATGCGTTCCAAGACCGCCCGTGAAAGTCGAATTTCCGCGAAGTAGAGATGCGGAAGTAAATACACTATTTTTGGCTATGAACAGTGTCACAAGCCTTCCCTTAACACTTTAAACCCCTAAATTGCAATTTCCCATTCCCGTAGAAACCATTTGGATTATTACTCACCATGTTTATTTATTAAAGTTTATAAAAAAAATATTTATTAAAGGAGGACAAATGTTTGGCGATGACATATGACATCATCGGGCGGGGAAAAACGTGATATAGGGTAAAAAACCATGAAGTATTTTTTAATTAATATTTTTGAAAAAACGTGGTATAGACTTTTCGCGAAGTTCCAACCTGCGAAAATCGAGGGGAACACTGTATATATTTAAGAAATAAATATCAGGTAGGGGTATTTTGAAGAAATATTTCCCTTGATTTGTCCTCGCTTTCTTACCTATGAGCTTTCGGGAGGGCCCCCTCGTCCTAGTATTGTGCGATAGAGAAAATAATTTTTTCTCTATCCACCTTTTCTATCCCATGCATGATTTTATACACTTCGATCAAGTCACCCCTTAAACGCTGTCTTTCAAGGCTGGAGAGACCAAGGCGTTGCAACCTGGTTTCATAAGGCATGTTCGGTAACGAGACGTCAGCAAGAAAAACCACCAAGCTCAAATAGTACCAAGGACCCCACAGCTGAACCCTAAGCTACAAATGTTCTCTTCCCTTAGTAAACAGCTTTTATCCTATGAATCAGCATTTATTTGTTTTATTTGTTTTATTTGTTTTATTTGTTTTATTTGTTTTTATTTATTTTATTTATTTTATTTATTTTATTTATTTTATTTATTTATTTTATTTATTTTATTTATTTTATTTATTTTATTTATTTTATTTATTTTATTTATTTTATTTATTTTATTTATTTTATTTATTTTATTTATTTTATTTATTTTATTTATTTTATTTATTTTATTTATTTTATTTATTTTATTTATTTTATTTATTTTATTTATTTTATTTTTATTGATTGATTGATTGATTGATTGATTGGATTTGTATGCCACCCCTCTCCGGAGACTCGGGGCAGCTAACAGCAACAATAAAGCAGTGTACAATAATAGTCTGATGTTAGAAACAATTAAAAACCCATTAATATAAAAAACCAAACAGACACACCATGCATAGAATTGTAAAGGCCTAGGGGGAAGAGGGTCTCAATTCCCCCGTGCCTGACGGCAGAGGTGGGTTTTAAGCAGCTTACAATAGGCAAGGAGGGTGGGGGGCAATTCTAATCTTTGGGGGGAGTTGGTTCCAGAGGGCCGGGGCCGACACAGAGAAGGCTCTTCCCCTGGGTCCCGCCAAGCGACATTCTTTAGTTGACGGGACCCGGAGAAGATCCACTCTGTGGGACCTAACTGGTCGCTGGGATTCGTGCAGCAGAAGGTGGTCCCTGAGATATTCTGGTCCATTGTTCAAACTCAGCCATTTTTTAAGATGGATAGAATCTCAACTCCCAGAATTGCCCAGGTATTGCATACCTGGCTGAAGAATTCTGGGAGTTGAAGTCCACTTATCTGAAAGTTGCCAACCTTGGGAAACTCTGCTATTGAACTCTATGGAATAATGTGAAATAATTTTTTTTAAATAGTGTTGTCTACTTCAAAAGGGTATACCTGTACGTAAGCCAACCGTTCAAAATTATACTCTGGGGGCATTAACCGAAGAGCAGCCTGAGGGTGCCAACTGAAAAATAACCCAGAACTGCCTAGAACCCTAAACGCACCACACCCTTTATTTGCAGGTAAATATTACTGATTGACGTGCATTAATTCCTCCCGCCCCCCCATCTATATGTATCTTGAAGCCAGCCTTCCCCAGTGACTCCCACCCCACCCAAATGATCCCCAGGCTGTTGTGAAATGGGTGATTTCTTGTTGCGGGGAGAAAGAGTTTTACAAAAGCAATAAGCAAATCATCTAATGCAGTGTTTCCCAACCTTGGCAACTTGAAGATATTTGGACTTCAACTCCCAGAATTCCCCAGCCAGCGAATGCTCTCTGGAATCAACTCCACCCCCCGGAGATCCATGCATCAAGTACTCGATTACTAAAATCGTTTTTTCCTTCAGTCGAGTTTGGAGCGGTTTACATTAAGTTTGTCCCCTTTACAATTCCTGGTGCATGATTTGTGGGAATTGAAGTCCACAGGATGTAAAGAATAGAATAGAACAGAACAGAAATAGAATTTTATTGGCCAAGTGTGATTGGACACACAAGGAATTTGTCTTGGGTGCATCTCATCTCAGACATCAACACCCTTGAAAATGTCCAAAGATATTTCACCAGAAGAGCCCTTCACTCCTCCACTCGAACAGAAATATCCTACCAAAAATAGACTAACAATCCTGGGCCTAGAAAGCCCAGAACTACGACGCCTAAAACACGATTTGAGTATTGCCCACAAAATCATATGCTGCAACGTCCCTACCGGTCAATGACTACTTCAGCTTCAACCGAAACAACACAAGAGCACGCAACAGATTTCAAACTTAATACGAACCGCTCCAACTTGACTGTAAAAAATATGATTTCAACAATCGAGTTATCGAAGCGTGGAACTCATTACCGGACTCAATTGTGTCAACCCCTAACCCCCAACATTTCTCCCTTAGACTCTCCACGATTTGACCTCTCCAGGTTCCTAAGAGGGCCAGTAAAGGGGCGTACATAAGTGCACTAGTGTGCCTTTCGTCCCCTGTCCAATTGTCTTTTCCTTTCTTTCACCTGTCATATATATTCTCTTCCTTTCATATATCCTCTCCTCTAAGTTCACTTTTACCCTTATATATATTACCACATGTCTATTTTTTCTTCCTATGTATTTGTGTATTGGACAAATGAATAAATAAATAAAAACTAAAATAAATATGCTCTCAGCGTACATAAAAGAAAAAGAGACATTGATCAAGAATCATGTGGTACAATGATGGTCATAGGGGTCAAATGCCACAGTTGCTCACTCCTGATCTAAGGGCTTCCCTTGGCCACCCAACTTCTAAAAAGTGTGCCACGATGTACAGGACGAATGTCCACACAATATCAACGTGTGAAACAAATCCCAACTAGTTGGGTTTCCACACGTCGTCAAAACCCAAACCACGATTTCCAAAGCCCCAACATCTGTAAAGCTGAAATCAAACGACATTATGGATTAGCAACACGTAGCTCACCTTTGTCTAATTTATTTTCAAGAGCCATCTTAAAGCAGCACATGCCCACCTTCTTAAGTCTTCTCAACCCGATGCTCTTCAAATGCATTAAACTCCATCCTCCATCGTTTTCCTCCAACCTCCGCGATGTCTGAAGTTGAAATCCACTATCTCTGGAGAAACCAAGGTTAGAAGAGGCTTAGTGACCAAAGGATGCCAACCTCTGAAGAATTACTGCCTTTTGTCTCTTAGATTTTGATATTCCAGTTCAGTGGCTCTTGAGTCATGGATTTCCATGGAAACTTATCTTCCCAATGAGAAGGTCAATAATAAAAGATATTTTTTTTCCAAAAGGAAAAAAGAAGAAGCAGTTTGTCCCACCAATCCTTCACAATTCCTACAGCTGCGTGAGAAGACTGGCCGAATTTAGGATGCAGCCACATCGCAGTTTCTTTAGAATTTGTCCCCAGCGTCTGTTGCAACATGTTGGGTTTCCAGGGGAAATAACCACTCGGTGTTTTCTTCGCAGAAAAAAAGAGTGGAAAAAGGGGATTTCTTGAAAGCAATCAAGTTTTTAAAGCTTGGTTTTGCCTAAATTATCCCAGAATTCCGGGCAAACTTTCTATGTCTCTTACTTTATTTTTTAATTTAATTTAATTTTAATTAGATTTGTATGCCGCCCCTCTCTGAAGACTCGGGCCATGATCTGTAGCTTGGATTATTTATTTTATTATTTTATTCATTCAAATTTTATGCCGCCCTTCTCCTTCGACGCAGGGCGGCTTACAACATGTTAGCAATAGCACTTTTTTAACACAGCCAGCATATTGCCCCCACAATCCGGGTCCTCATTTTACCCACCTGGGAAGGATGGAAGGCTGAGTCAACCTTGAGCCGGGTGGTGAGATTTGAACCGCTGACCTACAGATCTACAGTCAGCTTCAGTGGCCTGAAGTGTAGCACTCTACCTGCAGCGCCACCTCATCTCTTTCATATGGCAGTGATGGACCAGAGTACCTCCGGAACCGCCTGCTACTGCACGAATCCCAGCGACCGATAAGGTCCCACAGAGTTGGCCTTCTCCGGGTCCCGTCGACTAAACAATGTCGTCTGGCGGGCCCCAGGGGAAGAGCCTTCTCTGTGGTGGCCCCGGCCCTCTGGAATCAACTCCCCCGGAGATTAGAACTGCTCCCACCCTCCTTGTCTTCCGTAAACTACTTAAGACCCACCTATACCGCCAGGCATGGGGGATTTGAGACACCTTTTCCCCCAGGCTTATTATAATTTATGTTTGGTATGTATGTGCTGTTTGGTTTTTAATTATGATTGGGTTTTTAGTTTTTTTTAATATTAGATTTGTGCCTGTATAATACTGTTTTTATCGTTGTTGTGAGCAGTCCCGAGTCTTTGGAGAGGGACGGCATACAAATCTAATAAATAATAATAATAATTATTATTATTATTATTATTACTATTATTATTATTTTGCTTGGGTGCCAAAAAGGGTGCGTGTATGTGTGATAGTGTGCGCGCATGTGCCCGCAACCATAATAAAATGCCCTCCCCCTAAGCATGAGTGCACACCTACACACCCACACATGCTCACAGGCCTTACTGAAGCCTCTGGACCTCTAATAGGCCTGTTGGGCCATATTCCGCCCTCCCCAAGCTTCCAGAAAGCCTCCGGAACCTGTGGATGATGAAAAATGGGCCTACAGGTAGTTCTCAATTTATGACTATAATTGGATTTCTGTTATTAAGCAAGTCGTTTTCCAGTCCTCCTCTTCGTCCCTTCTGGTGACTGCGCTGGAACTGATCCGTGTTCTTGAACAAAAAAGATTCATGCTACATCCTGCCTCCCAAAACTGAGGTTTTTTGCCTGCTTTTTCCTTCTGTTTAAATAAAGGGTTGGATTAAGACGGCAACCGAGCAAGTTCCTGGCTTGTCTGAGGATTGCAGGTGGTAGCATCTCATGTTTATTTAAGCTGTCATTTAAAACCGCCGAGATTTTGCCTTCCATAAGTAAATACGTTTCGTAGGCATGCCTGCAGAAGCAGCCCCTTGGGAGTTGAAAAACGTGAGTTTACATGAGCAAAAAGGCCGACGGTTTCGTTAATGAACAAGCCCGCTACAAATTCAATTTGCACAGGATTCATCTCTTTCTTCTAAATTTCTTTTACTGTGGAATATGTCATCAGGCCGTTATTGTACTGTTGCTGGAAGTAGGCTTCTGTGCTATTTCCTGGTCAATTGCTATGCCATAATATCCCAAATGTAAAATAAAATAATAATAATAATAATAATAACAACAACAACAACAACTCCTACTATTACTACTACTACTACTACTACTACAAGTACAACTACAACAACCAAGTTGGAAGGGACCTTGGAGGTCTTCTAGCCCAACCCCCTGCTTAGGTAGGAAACCCTACACTATTTCAGACAGATGGTTATCCAACACTCCGCAGTCTGCATTGGTTGCCGATCAGTTTCCGGTCACAATTCAAGGTGTTGGTTATGACCTATAAAGCCCTTCATGGCACCGGACCAGATTATCTCCGGGACCGCCTTCTGCTGCACGAATCCCAGCAATCAGTTAGGTCCCACAGAGTGGGTCTTCTCCGGGTCCCGTCAACTAAACAATGTCGCTTGGCGAGACCCAGGAGAAGAGCCTTCTCTGTGGCGGCCCCGGCCCTCTGGAACCAACTCCCCCCAGAGATTAGAATTGCCCCCACCCTCCTTGCCTTTCGTAAGCTTCTTAAAACCCACCTCTGCCGCCAGGCATGGGGGAACTGAGATACTCTTTCCCCCTAGGCCTTTACAATTTTATGCATGGTATGTCTGTACGTATGTTTGGTTTTATAATAAGGGGTTTTAACTGTTTTAATATTAGATTGTTATATGCTGTTTTTATTACTGTTGTTAGCCGCCCCGAGTCTACGGAGAGGGGTGGCATACAAATCCAATAAATAAATAAACATCTGCTTAAAAACTTCCAGTGTTGGGGCATTCACAAGTTCTGGAGGCAAGCTGCTCCACTGATTAAATGTGCATCCTGGCTTGAGGCTCGCTTTCCCTGCCAACATTAGGCATGTAACCGGTGGCTTACAAATGGCAGCTTGTCGGGGTTTTATACTGTAAAGCAGGTTAGCATAGCAGCTGATCAGGGAATCAAGTCCTGACAAGCCGTGAAATACTTCGCTTAGCCTGTCACGCTAAGGAAGATGACAAGCAGCGGCTCACGGAAACGCATGGGAACACTCTTCTTCAATCACCGTAAGCCGAGCTACCGTTTTTTAAGGGCAAGATCATTGGATCGAAGATGCTCTAGGCCAGTGATGGCAACCTTTTTTTCCTTGGGTGCTGAAAGAGTGAAAAGAGCTTCCCCCACCTCCCAGAGGCCCTCTGAAGGCCAGAAATGGCCTGTTTCCCAATTTCTGGTGGGCCCAGTAGGCTCGTGTTTCGCCCTCCCCAGGCTCCAAAGGCTTCCCAAAACTTTAGTTATTTTATTTATTTATTAGATTTGTATGCTGCCCCTCTCCGTAGACTCTTAAGTGTTGTGATTCCGTCTGAGGCCCCTCAGGGAACGGCTGATCCTCTGCCGGCTTCCTGCTCAGAGGGGGAGGATGAGGAACAGGAGGTTCAGGCAGACGGGGAGGAGGAATCTCAGGCTGAGGGAGAGGGAGGACAGCCAGAGTCCCCCGAGAGGGAGCTCTCCCCAGCAAGCAGCCTGGATTCCTTAGATGAAAATGCACAAGCAATAATCGATCTCCGGCAGAGAAGAGCAACACAACGAAGGGGACAATTAGCCAGGTACTTTCAGCACTAAAGAGGCAACAGCTGGGTTTGGGTGTGGTGCTCTCTGGAAAGGCTGAAAAGGCAGACCCACCCTTCCTGGCTTGTGGAGTATTATCTTTGGGAGTCCTGGGACCTGGCTGTGATCTTTGGCGTCTTGGAATTCTGGTTTGTGACTTTGAATACTGAAACCTTGGGGGGAAAAGGTGTGGGTCTTATTCTCTACAGTGGTGGGTGTGCCAGCAAGAAGTCTGCTGTATTGTCTGGTCGTCAGGACTCTGCTGTGAAGTCTCATAGCCTGCCTGTTGGGAAGAACAGGTTTTTCTCTGTGTTTATTTTTCAAACTATAAAGTGCTTTTGCTTTTACCAGCGTGTCTGGCTGCTTTTTCCAGTTGGTGTTGAAGTCTGGGGGCACCCAGACAGAACACTTAAGAGTATCCACTGTTGACCTCTCCCAATTCCTAAGAGGTCAGCAAAGGCCGTGCATAAGTGCACCAGCGTGCCTTCCGTCCCCTGCTACCAAAATTTTTACTACCACACTGTGGGCGTGGCTTATGCAGGATGCTTTGCATTTTCTTTCAACATCTTTCAGTGCAAATTAGCTTAGAACGACGTAGCTTAGAACGACGCCTTATACATGGTTGAGGTATTGCCCCCAAGATCATATGCTGCAATGTCCTGCCTGTTAGCAACTCCTTTAGCTTTAACCACAACAACACAAGAGCACACAACAGATTCAAATTTAAGATTAACCGCTCCAAACCTGACTGCTTCGGGTTGTCGAAGCATGGAACTCATTACTGGACTCCGTAGTGTCAACCCCTAGCCCCCAAAATTTTACCCTTAGACTATCTACAATTGACCTCTCTAGGTACCTAAGAGGCCAGTAAGGGGCGTGCATAAGCACACTAGTGTGCCTCCCGTCCTCTGTCCAATTGTATCTCCTTTATCTTTTCTTCCATACCTATATCTTTCCCTCTATTCCTCATTGACTTAATTTATTTTATTTTTATTCCTATATCTTCCCTATTCTTTCTTTGATATATTTTACGACGTGTATGTTCTCTATAACCTACAATGTGTATTGGACAAAATAAATAAAATAAGTAAGTAAGTAAGTAAGTAAGTAAGTAAGTAAGTAAGGTGCTCTGGGGTGGAGCTCTAATTTTGCTACCCCATTATTATTATTATTATTATTATTATTATTATTATTATTATTATTATTTAATTAAATTTGTATGCCGCCCCTCTCCGTAGACTCGGGGCGGCTCACAAGTAGTAATAGAAAAACAATATACAATACAAATCTAATAATTAAAAACTAAAAACCCATAATTTAAAAACAAGCACACAACATACCATACATAAACAATATAGGCCGGGGGAAGCTATCTCAGTTCCCCCATGCCCATTGCGTTCCCCCCCCCCAAATCTGGGCAGTACCCCACCCCTGCATGTATATGAATATTATTATATCTTTGTATACCACCAATACGTACTTGACAAAACAAATAAAATAAATAAAAAACACCCTCCCCCATCCTCCCGGAGGCGTTGTGGAAGCCAAAAACGCCCTCCCAGAGCCTCTGTGCGAGCCAAAAATCATCTGGCCGGCACACACATGTACACTGGAGCTGAGCTAGGGCAACGGCTCACGTGCCAGCAGATATATGGCTCCGCGTGGCACCTGTGGCACCTGTGCCATAGACTCGCCATCACTGCCCTAGGCATTAGTGGCGGGTTGATCAATAGGAAATATGGAACTCATTTCTCCTAGAATTGAGATGCTGGGGCCGTGTATGTGGTGTGTGTGTAGTTATCATTGTCCCGCACTGCCTATCTCCATGGGGACTCTTCTCCCTTCTCCAGGCCTTAGGGCTGCACCCCAATCTCAAGGGGGTAATTAGAAAGATGCTTGTTTTCGATTGCCTCATTTAGGCGCAAGTGACTTTTGTGCCGTACAGAAGCTGTCTCGTTCGTGTGTGTGCCTACCTGCGTTTATATAGCTGTGTGTGTGTGTGTGTTTGCATGTAACTGAATGATGCAACAATTCAACATTCGGGGAAGTATTGTCACCTTCTTAATTAGAAGGGAGCCGTGGGGGGCGGTTAGAGGGACAAGAAGAATCTGACTATTGCAGAATTTGGTACAAGTTCTATGAGTGGATGGATAAAAGAATGCTATTGTAAATAATTGTAAATTATTGTTATTATTTATTAGATTTGTATGCCGCCCCTCTCCGGAGATTGTATATCAGATGGTACAAAACTATGCAAACTTTTGTAAATAATAAATAGTAAACTTTTGTAAACAGTAAATAGTAACCCTAACCCTAACCCAAACCCTAACCCTAACTATTTCTTTGTATTACCTATATGTATTTTTATTCTTTGTATTACCTATATTACTTATATGATCTATAAGACTTGTATTTAAATTTCTTAGACTTCTGAAAAGTATTGGAGCTTGGGCTCCTTTTTTATGTGATGTGTTTTTGTATGCGTCCTTGTTTTGTCTTGGAATTAAAAATCAATAAAAAATAAAATAAAAAAAGAAGGGAGCCGTGTCTTCTAATGCAGCATTTTTTTCAGCCTTGGCAACTTTCAAGCTGGGTGGATTTCCAAACTCTCAGAATTCCCCAGCCGCTGCAGTCCTCGATTTACAACGGTGATTAAGCCAGTGTTTCCCAACCTTGGCTACTTGAAGATACAGTATCTGGACTTCAGCTCCCAGAATTCCCCAGCCAGCGTTCGCTGGCTGGGGAATTCTGGGAGTTGAAGTCCAAATATCTTCAAGTGGCCAAGGTTGGGAAACACTGCATTAAGCGACCATCCAAAGTTACAACAGCACCGAGAAAAGGGACTTCCGACTATTTGTCACATGTTTTATGACCGTTGCAGCATTCCCCCGCGGTCAGGCGATTAAAAGTCCGAAGTTGGGGCAAGCGACTCATATTTACGACCGACATACGAGATCGCCTTTGGCGGCTTTCTGTCAGGCCAAGTCAGAAGTTGACTTAACAACTGTGTCACTACTTTAGCAACGACAGTGATTCACTGAACAACTGCGGCAAAAAAAAGAAGATTGTTTAACTAACGTCTCACTTAGCCACGTAAATTTCAGGCGCTGCTGTGATCGTAAGTCGACGTACTTTGGAAGCTAGGTGTCAAGGTTCCACACTAAACTGCAGTCTAAGTCAAAGTACTCCCCAAAGTTCCAATTTATTGCCAGAGCCATCCTGGCACCTACACTGGGAAACCTGAATACTGAGTTTCCCATCCAGTTGAAAGTTCAAATCCCTTGTTTCCCCCCCACGCACAAACTTATCACGTTGCCCGCTCAGGTTGTGCCAGCGTGGCAAGTCCTCCTTCAGCTTCCGCCCAGGTGGGCGGGCATAGGATGACCTTGAACCCTCTAAAGAATGCTTTGTGGCTGCATCTGTCCCCTCCTGAAAATCACCCCTCCCAAGTTCCCATAAACATCAGGCCTTCTACGGATAGTATGGCAAGCCGGTAATTTTTCACTAACTTCTGCACCAGCTTGGAATTTTGGGAGGGACCAACTTCTATTACTGCCACACTGTGGGCATGGCTTATTTTGTGGGTGTGGCTTGATGGTCATGTGATCAGGTGGGAATGGCTTGACAATCATGTGACTGGGAGTGACTTAAAGGTCATGTGACTGGGTGGGAGCAGCTTACCGAGCAAGATAAGTGTTCAAATATCTGCTTGGACTCTTTTTCAGTTGATTAACTCACATTATTTGAATAGCCACAAAAAGGACAAATGACAGACAGCATTCTTTGTTGAGGAGCACAATTACATCTGAAGGTTTTGTACTGAACCCACAAGGTTCAGCATGATAACGGATTAGGCAAGTAGCTCAATTTTTTTCCCCGTTGCTCTAAAAGTTCAGTTCTAGATCATGATTACAATGATCAAAGCGTTTATGGGTAAAAAATTATTTCCTATTTTAAAAATAATGAAGGATTATACTAAGGTACTAGAGAAGGAAGGACAATTTAAAAAAAACTATTAAGTATTCAATAAACAGAGCATAAACTTGCTTAACCCCAATGTGCCCCCCCCGTGGGGGCAGCAGCCCATCACTGCCCCCCCCCCCCCCAATCCTTTATTTCTTCAATATCCTTTCCAGGTCAAACTAAGGGCCTGGACCATCCCTGGAGACGGACTCTTTGAAACAGCGCACACTAAAATTAGAAGCCCTGTAACTACCCATGGAAGCGTGGGAGGCCTTAGTGGCTAGGGAACGAGCCTAAATTATTCCTAACTTTATTAATTACAGCGTTAGTAACACCTGAGGCAGCCTGGAGCATGCACGCCCGAGAAAGACACGCGCATTTGCAGGCGCGCATCACCTGTACAAAGGCTCCTCGGGCAAGAGGAAGCCAGGTCTAGCAAGCAGGTCTAAAGGGCAGGGAGGTATTTGAAGGCGCCACTTACCTGCTCTGCAGTCTGCCGCGGCTCCATCCCGATTCCCGCCTGGCAATCGACATCCACAATGCATTCCACGGCTGGAGGGGTTGTTGTAGCTGTTGCCAAAAAAGTCGACAGTCCAACGTTACACCATAAGCAAAATAAAAAATAAGTTTAAGGGGTTATTTTTATTTTAAAAATATTTTTTTAATTTCAAATATATACATTTTTTCAATCGTTACATCTTGGAAAAAACCCTGCAAAGACTTAGGGCTTGGAAAACATTCTTCGCAGAGAGAAACAATGAAAGAGCTTGCAAGGTAAGAGCTGGGAAGATCGTTATCAACTAGTTAGGGCTGGAAAAAAGCTATATTCAGAGTATAAGACGCACCCACATGATCAGCTTCTTTTAGGGAGGAACGAGGTGCGTCTTATACACTGAAAAATACAGTAAGTACCCTGTGGGTCGGATATGGCCCCCAACTCTTGTCTTTGACACTTTGGTTTTAGAGCATCCGTTGAGTCCCTTTGCAGATTTATTTATCTGTGTCCTCGGGGTCTAAACTAGAAGACTCCAAGTTCCCTTCCAACTCTATTCTGACTAAATGCTTTGTGACCCTGGGAAGCGACAAACACCGTAAAATACCTGCCAGTTTTCCAAGTGCCCAAATTTGGATCATGTTTGGATGCTACTATGGTCTTTAAGTGCGAGAACAGGTCAGAATCCTTTTCCCCCCCTCTAGCACTGTCGTATTTTCAAACTTATCTATCTATCTATCTATCTATCTATCTATCTATCTATCTATCTATCTATCTATTCATCCATCCATCCATCCATCCATCCATCCATCCATCCATTGTATATACTGTGTTCCCTCGATTTTCACGGGTTCGAACTTCGCGGAAAGTCTATACCATGTTTTTTTCAAAAATATTAATTAAAAAATACTTTGCAGGTTTTTTTCCTATACCGCGGTTTTTCCCACCCAATGACGTCATATGTCATTGCCAAACTTTCGTCTGCCTTTAATAAATATTTTTTTAAATAAACTTTAATAAATAAACATGGTGAGTAATAATCTGAATGGTTGCTAAGGGAATGGAAAATTGCAATTTAGGGGTTTAAAGTGTTAAGGGAAGGCTTGTGATATTGTTCATAGCCAAAAATAGTGTATTTACTTCCGCATCTCTACTTCGCGGAAATTCGACTTTCGCGGGCGGTCTCAGAACGCATCCCCCGCGAAAAGCGAGGGAACACTGTATCTCTATCTCCCTCTCTATCTATCCATACATTATCTATCTATCTATCTATCTATCTATCTATTGGACTTATATGCTGCTCCTCTCCATGGACTCGGGGCGGCTCACAACATTTCAATAAAAAACGTAGTATATAAAAACATATCTAAATCCGATTAACATAAATAATTAGCTTAAAATATTTTTAAAAAGCTAAACGTTTAAAAGTCAAACATTGAAATAGACACTACAAACAACCTACACATTCACTGGTCACAGGCTGGGGTCTACTGACCCCAAGCCTGACGGCATAAATACATTTTCAAATTCTTACAAAAGGCGAGGAGGGTGGGAGCAGTGCGAATCTCTGTGGGGGAAGCTGATTCCAGAGGGGCGGGCCCCACACAGAGAAGGCTCTTCTCCTAGGACCCGCCAAGTAATATTGCCTAGCTGACGGGGTCTGGAGAAGGCCGACTCTGTGGGACCTAACCGGACCCTGGGATTTGTGTGGGAGAAGGCGGTCCCGTAGGTAATCTGGTCCCATGCCATGTAATGGTCGCAATTCGAGGACTACCTGTGATCCGCAAAAAAGATGAGGCCAAGAGCATCTTAGCAGATTTCATTTAAAACAGAAATGGCACCCTGGAATGCTGAGTCCATTGCTTTTCCTTCTCATCGCCTTTTAATAAGCGACCACCGACCTTCAATAACGACATACAATGCCTTTCTTTTATTCGGCATATTACAGCCGGGGCCCTGGAGAAAAAGCATTCCTGCTTCAAACACCTGCACTTATGCTTCGGTCCTGGAAATCTTTGCCAGGAACGTCAATCTGCAATTGACCCCAGAGCTGGCAAGACACAGAAGAGCTGCAAAGGATTTTCCTTTGCCAAGAACAGCTTAGTCCTTGACTTACGACACACGACTGAGCCCCAAACTCTTTGTGGTTCAGCGAGCTTGGCCCCACTTTATGACATTGTGTGTCACCGTCATTCTGTGAATCCCTGCAGTTGATAAGGGAGTAACCTGGTTGTTAAGTGAATCTGGCTTCCCCGTTGACTTTGCTCTTCGGAAGGTGGCAAAAGCGATCAAAGAATTTTGATCACCTGATCACGGGGATGCTGCAAAAATTGTAACTGTGAAAAACTGTCATAACGTTCTATCAGTGATGTTGTAACTTGGAATCATCACTAAATGAACTGTTGAGGATTACCTATAATCTGATTTATATAGTATAGTATAGTAGAGTATAGTATAGTATAGTATAGTATAAAATATAATATAGTATAAAATATAATATAATATACTGCTCAAAAAAATACAGGGAACACTCAAATAGCACATCCTAGATCTGAATGAATGAAATATTCTCATTTAATACTTTGATTGTCAATCAGTGTTGCTTCCTAAGTGGACAGTTTGATTTAGCAGAAGTTTGATTTACAGTACTTGGAGTTATATTCTGTTGTTTAAGTGTTCCCTTTATTTTTTTGAGCAGTGTATGTGTATAGGTAGGTAGGTAGGTAGGTAGGTAGGTAGGTAGGTAGGTAGGTAGGTAGATAGATAGATAGATAGATAGATAGATAGATAGATAGATAGATAGATAGATAGATAGATAGATAGGGAGAAAGAGAGAGAGAGAGAAATAAAACAGACCGGCAAGGTTCAAATCCCAGTAAAGGTGTGGCTAGCTGATAAGAGCTAAATAGCTTGTAATAGATCTAGTTTCCCTTCATTTTCATTATCAGCAAAATATGTTTTATACACACACAAACACACACTATATATATTATATTATTGTTGTGAGCCACCCCGAGTGTGCGGAGAGGGGTGGCATACAAATCTAATAAATTATTATTATTATTATTATTATTATTATTATTATTAGTGCGTGTATGTGTGTGTATATATATATATATATATATATATATATATACACACAAGGCAGATGCCCCAGGATCAAATCTCAGTAAGGGTATGGCTACCTGATGAGGCCAGCACAAGGCCGAAATAGCGCTATCCTAGTCTCCCTTAATTTTAAAAATTCAGCAAAAACATTTGATATATGTTTGTAGAACAGAGCTATTCTCCAGATGGATTGTAATTTCCAGCCGCCTGCAATCCTGCTGACTTCGGAATGGCAGGAATTTTAGGCCAGGACACAACTGGAGGGCAGCAGGTTGGAGAAAACGGTGGCGGGGGGGGGGAGAGATTTCAAGGGACCGACAGCTGGGCAAAGAAAGCTGGCATGTCTCACAGGGCAGCTCAAGCCTAGTACATCAATCTCTAGAAATAAACAACTGATTTCTGGCTGCCCTCAGCATTCTCTTCCTCCCGGCCCACAAAGATAGATCCACATCTTTGGGATGAGGTGAAGTTGGAAGACCTCCCAAGGACAAGCCCCTGCTTTCTCAGGGAGGAGGCTGAGGAAGCCCGGCTTCCAAAGGGATTCATTCAGGGGTACAGGGGTACCTCTACCTAAGAACGCCTCTACTTACGGACTTTTCTAGATAAGAACCGGGTGTTCAAGATTTTTTTGCCTCTTCTCAAGAACCATTTTCTACTTACAAACCTGACCCTCCAAAACTGTAACTGGAAAAGGAAGGGAGAAGCCTTCGTGGGGCCTCTCTAGGAATATCCTGGGAGGAAACAGGGCCAGAAAAGGCAGGGAGAAGCCTCCGTAGGACCTCTCTAGGAATCCCCTGGGAGGAAACGGCCAGAAAAGGTGGGGAGAAGCCTGCGTGAGGCCTCTCTAGGAATCTCCTGGGAGGAAACAGGGCCAGAAAAGGCGGGGAGAAGCCTCCGTGGGGCCTCTCTAGGAATCCCCTGGGAGGAAACAAGGCCGGAAAAGGTTGGGAGAAGCCTCCGTGGGGCCTCTCTAGGAATCTCCTGGGAGGAAACAGGGCCGAAAGCAAAAATATCGCCGGAAATCGGCAAAATCTCGCTCACGCGCATGTCCTCATGCAAGATTTTGCTTGCCGTGCATGCACAGAAGCTGAATCTTGCACTGATGGGTGTGGCCGCACCCACTAGATGCATGCGCACCCACGACAGCCTTGCAGGGTGAACTGCTAGTGCTGAACAACCACTAGGCCCTTCACTTATTATTATTATTATTATTATTGTTGTTGTTGTTGTTGTTATTACTATTACTATTATTACTATTATTGCTATTATTACTATTATTGCTATTATTACTATTATTTCTATTATTACTATTATTTCTATTATTACTATTATTTCTATTATTACTATTACAGTATTATTAATTGGATTTATATGCCAATTAAGATTATAGAGTATTGTACAATGCAAAATTCAAAAGTAAACAGAGGAGCAGTAATGGGGAGAAGGGAAGAAGGGAAAGGGGGAAGAGAATTGGGGAAAGATGAAGAGGGAAAAAGGAAAAACTTCGACAGAGCAGAGCGCTTCCCTTTCCAAAATTCCTCTTTGCAATCCCCCCAGGAACAAAGGAGAAGGGAGGGGTTGGAGGCTGGGCCCGGCATCCGAAGGGTTAACTGATGTTTGCGCTCCGGCACCTGTTTAAAGAGAATGTGGGAATGCCGGGTCCTGCCCCTGCCCCTACGGCTGACCCCCGGCGACCAATCTGCCGGGGGGAAGCGAGCCAAAATATGGAAACCATCTCCCCAGGCATGAAAAGTGACAACTCCAGAGAGAATGGAATGAAAAGACGGTGAGGGGAATCCGTGTATTTAGGGGAGGGGGGAGGAGAGAGGCCATACAAGGACCAGCAATGGAAGACCCCCCACTCCCCTCTCCCCCCTTCTTCCCCCTGCAAATCTTGACCACCGGTTCCTTTGAAATATTTTTTTAAAAAATTCACTCCCTTTCATTGCAAGGGAAAAATCCTGTTCAAGTCCCCTTTGGACGGACCTTGTGCGCCCCGTTTTGCCCTTGGAGTGGGGGTGGGGGGTGGGGTGGGGGGGTCGTGCTTCTGAAGGCCAATCCACCGCCACCACCGAGGTCTGGTGCCACATCTTCTGGGCCCGCGTTATAAATAGTCAACTTTATAAATAATGCAGCATTATTCTCTCTATAATTATCCGGTGGGAAGTTTGCGGCCAGGCGGGTCTTGGGCACATGGCGGGAGGGCGGGTGGACAGAGGGCCAGTGTCCCGCTGCCTGCCGCTTTGATGCGCCCCCCCCCCCCTTTCGCCGTTTGCAGGCTGGCCGAGAGAAGCCGATCGGTGGGTTCTGCAAACCCTAATTTCTGCGCGTTTGCGTGTCTGCATGTGGGAATGTGAGTTTCCCAAGATTCCAAACTGCCTCCCTTTCATCTGAACCAACTTTTGGGATGGGTGGACTTCGACTCCCAGAATTCCCCAACCAGCAGAGTCTGGTGGAACCATTAAGTTGCTAAAGTTGAGAAAAAATATTAGACTAAGCCCTTTCCAGCCCTATGATTTCTGTTTTGTTCTGTTCCATTCTGTATTCTACTCCAGTGTTTCCCAACCTTGGCATCTTGAAGATATTTGGACTTCAACTCCCAGCATTCCCCAGCCAGGGAATGCTGGCTGGGGAATTCTGGGAGTTGAAGTCCAGATATCTTCAAGTTGCCAAGGTTGGGAAACACTGTCCTACTCTACTTTCTGTCCTGTCATTCTATACTATTCTATTTTTCCTGCTGCTGAGCAAGACAGTTGTTGATTGAATTTTGCCTCATTTTATGACCTTTTGTGCCACAGTTGTTAAGGGCATCACCGCAGTTGCTAATGTGTTTCTTAAGTAAATCGAGTTTCCCCATTGACCTGAAGACATTGCAACCGTTATAAATACATACTAGTTGCCAAATGTCCAAATTTTGATCGTACGGCCACAGAGATGATACAATGGTTGTAAGTGTGAAAACTGGCCGTAAGTCACTTTTTTCAGTGCCGTTGTAACTTCGAATGGGAATAGTTGTAAAATGAGGATTACCTGTATTTTGCAGCTCGAAAACCTTAACACTTCCTTTCATACAACTCCTGGCTGATCGACCAAATTCATACCATACAAACCATAAAAATCTATTCTCATAATAAATAAATGAGCTCAATTTCCAGATGTGTTAAAACTCCTTTTTGGGGGAATTCTGGTTGTCATCCAGCACATCTGTGGAACATCCCAGTAGGGCAGGGGATCTAGCAAAGTCCTATCATTAGAAGATTGATTGATTATTTGGAATTATATGCCACTTCACTCCCAAAGAACTCTGGGCAGCTCACAGCCAAATACAGATAAAACATAACATAAAAACCTCCCCAAAACAGATTAAAACATCTAAAACCAACACTCAAGCAATTAAAACAATTAAGAAAAAACATGCATTTCTCATCTGATCAGAGACCCCAGGCCTGCCAGCAAGGAGGCTTTCCTGAAGCCTGGGGAGGGTGAAAAATGGTGCAACGGGCCTAACAGTTTCTGAACTTTTGGTAGGCCCGTTGGGTCCATTTTTTTTTTGCCATCCACAGGCCCCAAAGGCTTTCCTGAAGCCTGAGGAGGGCGAATAATGGACTAATGGGCCTACCGGAAGTTCATTTCTGAACTTCTGGTAGGCCTGTTCGGTTCAATATTTTTACCATCCACAGGCCCCAAAGGCTTTCCTGAAGCCTGAGGAGGGCAAATAATGGACTAATGGGCCTACCGGAAATTTCTGAACTTCCGGTAGGCCTGTTGGGCCCAATTTCTTTCCCATCCACAGGCCCCAAAGGCTTTCCTGAAGGCTGAGGAGGGCGAATAATGGACTAATGGGCCTACCGGAAGTTCATTTCTGAACTTCTGGTAGGCCTGTTCGGTCCAATATTTTTACTATCCACAGGCCCCAAAGGCTTTCCTGAAGCCTGAGGAGGGCAAATAATGGCTCAAAAGGCCTACCGGAAGTTGGTTTCTGAACTTCCGGTAGGCCTGTTGGGTCCATTTTTTTTTGCCATTCCTGAAACCTGGGGGGGGGGGGGCCCTCCTCCCACCCTCCAGAAAGCCAAAAAATTAGCTGCCCAGTGCCCACATACCTGCTGGAGCTGACATAGGTTAAGCCTTGCGTGCCTTCAGATATGGCTCCATGTGCCACCTGTGGCAAGCGTGCCATAGGTTCGCCGTTACAAGTATAGGATTTCCTGCTTTAGCAGAGGGTTGGACTAAAAGACCTCCCATCTCTCTTCTAATTCTCTCGTCCTGATGTCTACGTACGCCCACATTACTTACTGGGTGACCCTAGGCAAGTTGTGCAAGTGTGAGCGTTACACACGCACCCAGGGCATACGGTACTGCCCAATCTGCGATAAAATCAGAAGAAAATAAATCTCCCTTCCAGGCAGCAGTTAGATTTTTATTAGCTCTAAAACAGAATAAAAAACAAAGATGTTCTTTCGGCAGATGTGGCACATATGAAGTTTCAGGCGCTTTCTTTTTTTAAACCCCATCTCCCTCTCCACGCAGAGTAAAAACAGCTTTAGCTCAGCACACACGTTCAGATTTTTAAAAACTTTTTCTTTTCTTTTCCTTGAGTTCCTCCAGTGTGAGCAAGTGAGGAAAGCCACTTTGCCAGCAGGGAGGGATAAAGGACTTTAGAAACGAAACGGGCAAACAATGTTGCCTGGCGGGACCTAGGGGAAGAGCCTTCTCTGTGGCGGCCCCGGCCCTCTGGAATGAACTCCCTTCGGAGATAAGTATTGCCTCCAGCCTCCTGGTCTTTCGTAAAGCTCTGAAGACCTACCTCTGACGGTGGGACCATGAGCCACAAGATTATATTTGGAGAAGGGCGGCATACAAGTCTAATAAATTATAATAATTGTCCCTGGCCGATATGAATGATTGAATTGGATGAATGTGGATGACTACTTAAGAGGGTTTTAGATTATTATTAATTTTGTATATGTCCTTTAAAAATAATTAAATTTCTCAGATATATTGTTTGCATTTACAAAGTTGCACGCCATCCTGAGTTGCTTTGAGAAGGGCGACATAGAAATCTAATATATCTATCAATCAATCAATCAATCAATCAAACTCTTTTCTCAATTAAGAACTACCTCATTTAACTCTTATCCTGCTCTTAAAATTATTGTGTTTTTTTCTGGACAAACTTCGTTCTTTCTGGACTGCCAAAGCTTCCTTAAGCGCCACCGAAAGGCTCCTCTGGCAGCCCAGAAGAGCCCGAGATGACCGGGATTAAAGGGGGGATGGCAGGAAATTGGCCCGGCCTTCGTGCCGCTCTCAAATTTCTTGGGGAATTTTT
>NC_091960.1:6070231-6265231 GCF_031021105.1 Erythrolamprus reginae
GAGGCCTTCCAGATATTTTGGATCTCACTAATTCTAGCTTTTGGGGTTTATTCAGGTGGCAAAATATCCAGAGAATTTCTATTCTATTCTATTCTATTCTATCCTATCCTATCCTAGTCTAGTCTAAAATAGAGCTTGCCTACCCCAATTTAAACAAACTGGTTTCATGAACTAAAATAACTCAGGTTTCTATTAACTGTGGTTTGTTGAATTTGTTACAGTTGTCTGGAACTGCAAAATAGGCAACACCAACAATGGAGGTTGAAAATGATTGAGTTTGCACAACACACTAAGACAAAAGCTGGATGCAAAAAGTAATATACAAAACCCCAAAATACACATTTTATTTATTTATTTTATTTTATTTATTCATTTGTCCAATACACAAATATATAGGAAGAAAATAGGCATGTGGTAATATATATAAGGGTAAAAGTGAACTTAGAGGAGAGGATATATGAAAGGAAGAAAATATATATGATAGGTGAAAGAGAGGAAAGACAATTGGACAGGGGACGAAAGGCACACCAGTGCACTTATGTACGCCCCTTACTGGCCTCTTAGGAATCTGGAGAGGTCAATCGTGGAGAGTCTGAGGGAGAAGTGTTGGGGGTTAGGGGTTGACACAATTGAGTCCGGTAATGAGTTCCACGCTTTGATAACTCGATTGTTGAAATCATATTTTTTACAGTCAAGTTTGGCGCGGTTCGTATTGAGTTTGAATTTGTTGTGTGCTCTTGTGTTGTTGCAGTTGAAGCTGAAGTAGTCATTGACTGGTAGGACATTGCAGCATATGATCTTGTGGGCAATACTCAGATTGCCTGAGCAGAAGCTACGTAGGATCAGGTTAACAACTCTAGAGGCTTTTTTGGCGATATTGTTGCAGTGGGCTTTAGCACTTAGGTCGTTCGATATTAGTATTCCAAGGTCTTTAACAGAATGTGGGTTAGCCGTTAAAGGTTGTTTATTCAGTTCCTATGTGCGGTTAGGATTCTTTTTGCCAATGTGGAGGGCAGAGCATTTGTTGGTTGACATTGTGGCCTTCTGCACAGCAAGAATGTAAAACAAACAGCATTCAGAGTAGCATTCACATTTAAACAAACCTATTTAAGAAGAAATGAAAAACAATGATAAAAGTGAGGCAATAGAGGGAAGTCGTTATAGACTATTTTCATTGTTCTCTCTTTTTTTTTTTGCAGGGAAAGTATTGATTTTTTTTTTTAAAGGAAAGGAATAGATACAGTCTGTCAATCTAACTGCTCTGTACAACTTCTCCCTAACACAATTTGGATGTGTCCCCATACAGGAGCCAGCAAGTATTTGACGAAATGGGAGAATCATTTTTCCTCATTGAAAGATGGGACTGTAGAATATAACTCTGCTTTCAAGATTAGCTTGATGGATTGTGAAGAGGTATGCACTCATGTGCCATTTTTGGAATTCATTCCTCTGTGTAAAAATAGAGCCCAGTCCATTGTTACTGCTTAGTTACATAGCAAAGATGGGCGAGTGAATGAAAAAGCCATTAGCTTTGCATTTTGTCAAGGAAAAACTGGTTTGGTTTTTTTTTTTTTCCTAAATAAAAAGACACCTCATCAAGAATTACGTGTCTGGCAATCCTGAAAGACGGTTCCCAGGAGCATTTTCTCTCTATGCCACGTGAAATATGTACTGCTTTGCAGTGCGTATTTTACCATTTTTAACACCCTTAATGTACCCTTAATTTACTGCTCATCTTCCTTGTGATCTGCAGTCTCCAACAGAGCAGGCACATATTAATTTTAGGGACATGACGGCATGGTAAATAATAATAACAATAGCAACAATAACAAGAAACAATATCCTCTTTATAGTATACATTTTTTTTCCTCTTTGTATGCTGATTTAAGAATGGATAGCAGTTTATGGGAACAGCCCTGACTGAGGTTCATCACCAAAAACAAAAACAATGGGGGGGGGGGAAGGGGGGGGGAGAGTTTATGCCTGCATGAATATTTAAAAATATAAATATTTTTAAAAATATACAGAAAAGTTTATGCATGCAATAAATATATTTATATGCCTACTGAGGGCATATGAACCAAGACAAATTCCTTGTGTGTCCAATCACACTCGTTCAAGAGTGTGGGGGGACATGATCGAAACATTTAAATATGTTAAAGGGTTAAATAAGGTCCAGGAGGGAAGTGTTTTTAATAGGAAAGTATACACAAGAACAAGGGGACACAATCTGAAGTTAGTTGGGGGAAAGATCAAAAGCAACGTGAGAAAATATTATTTGACTGAAAGAGTAGTAGATGCTTGGAACCAACTTCCAGCAGACGTGGTTGGTAAATCCACAGTAACTGAATTTAAACATGCCTGGGATAAACATATATCCATCCTAAGATAAAATACAGAAAATAGTATAAGGGCAGACTGGATGGACCATGAGGTCTTTTTCTGCCGTCAGACTTCTATGTTTCTATTCTATTCTATTCCATTCTATTCTCTATTCACTTCTCTCTTCTTTTCTCTCTTTTCTACTCTATTCTCTTCTCTGTTCTATCCTCTCTTCTCTTCTCTCTTCTATTGTATGCTCTATTTTCTCTCTTCTATTCTATTCTCTACTCTATTCTCTATTCTATTTTAAATTCTTTTCCTCTCTCTTCTCTCTTCTCTCCTCTTCTCTCTTTTCTTCTATTCTACTCTACTCTATTCTCTATTCTATTTTACAGTCTCCTCTTCTATACTCGCTTCTCTATTCTATCTTCTCTATTCTTCTGTTCTACTTTATTCTCTATTCTATTTATATTCTTCTCTTCTATCTCTTCTTTTTTCAAGTTTCAAGTTTTATTGGATTTATATGCCACCCCTCTCCAAAAACTCGGGGCGGCTAACAACAATCATGAACAATATATAATAAAATCCAATACTAAAAGCAAATTAAAACCCCTTAATGTATAAAAACCAAACATACATTCAAACATACCATGCATACAGTTGTGACGGCCTAGGGGGAGAAAAAAGTCTTAATTCCCCCATGCCTGGCGGCAGAGGTGGGTTTTAAGTAGCTTACGAAAGGCAAGGAGGGTGGGGGCAATTCTAATCTCTGGGGGGAGTTGGTTTCTTCTCTCCTCTATTCTAGTCACTTCTCCTCTATTCTATATTTTCTCTCTTCTCCTCTCCTCCTTTCTTCTATACTCTCCTCTCCCCTCTCTATTCTATTCTACTCTACTCCATCCCATCTATTCTATTCCATTCCATATTCTATTCCATTGCATATTCTATTGCATATTCTATTCTATATTCTATTCCATTCCATATTCTATTCCATTCCATATTCCATTCTATTCTATTCTATTCTATCTTCTTTTCTAATGTAACTAGGCGGCTTACAGATAACAAAAACACAACGGAGGAAACAAAACACCCCAAAATCATAATAAAAAAAGCCAAACAAAACAAGAACCCCCAGAGCCCCTCCCCCTGCCCAAAGTTCCCCTCAGACCGGCTGCCAATCCCGGTGGAGCTCCCCCTCCCCCTCCCAAGACGCTGAGGGCGCCGGTGGCGAAACCCCCCCCCTCCCTCGAAAGCCCCTCCCTCTCCCCCCATCTCCCCCCTCCCTCTCCCGCATGGGAGTTGTAAACAGTGGCCTCCCCCTCCTTCCCCGGCAGGCCCCGCCCCCTCCCTCCGACAGGCCCCTCCCCTCCACCCCCGCCCGCATCTCATTAGCGCCGACGGACGCCGCGGGAGCCGGAGCGCAGGTGCGGAGCCGGCGGAACCGAGGCGGCCAAAGGGGGAAAAAAGACGGGAAGCGCGAGGCGGGATGCGGTCGGCGCGGAGCTGCGGGCACTCGCCTTGGGCGGCCGCGGCGGCGGGGCTCTGGCTGCTGTGCCTGGCGGGCGGAGGTAAGCCCAGCGCGGCTCGCGTCCTCCCTCTCTCCCCCGTTCCCGAAGTCTCGGCATCCTCCGGGAAGCGAGCCCGGCAAAGAAGCCGGCTCCGGCATCGAAGGCGACCGCGGGGCCGGGCCGAGCCGGGCTTTGGAGCCGCCGGCGCGGGCTGAGGATCGGGCGCTCTCCCCTTCCTGAGGCGAAGCGCGAACAATGGACGGGGCGCTCGGCCGGGGCGCGCTGCAGGGGCCGCGTTGCGCTGCGCTGCGCCGGCTTTGTTTTGGAGCGCGGGTCGGGTTCCCTGTGTGTGCCGGGGATGCGCGCTCCTGTGGGTGAGCGACGGCGCTCGCTCCGGCCAGGCCCGCGTGGATGGCATCGGGGGGCCCCCTTTTCTGTTTTGCTTTTGGTGCTTCGGTTCTCTCGATGCGGTGCCCGAGATTGGAGATCGTTTCCCCCCCCGGGGGGCTGTTTGCCTTGGAAGCCCCCCCTCCGCCCAATGGAAGCCCTCCCTTCTTTCTTTATTTCAACTCCCAAATTTAGATTTTGGGGGGAGGGTGTGATTTTTTTGGAGGGGGGGGGAAGCGTTTGGATCCCGGGCCGCTTTGCACCTATTGTGGAGGGGAAGCTTGTGTGTGTGTGTAAAAACCTCACGATTTCTAAAGCCCCCCCCCCCTCTTTCCCCTTGTTTGATCCGTTTCCCTTGTTCCAACTCGGGATGCTGCTCTTGGATTCCAGTTGGGGGTGCAAAAAAGAGGGGCCGGCCGGTGGTCGTTTTCCTTTTGTTTCGCGAGTGTGCCGCCGTCTGATTTTGTTCCGCTTCATTTTTAATTTTTTTAATTTTAATTTTTTTTTTAAAAAAATTTTTTTTCATCCTTCACTCATAAGGATCGCGGTGCTAAAAATAAAAAAGGGGGCAGCTAAATAGCTACATCATCTCTCTCTTTTTCTCCCCCCATCCTCTCTCTCTCCCTCCTTTCCATCATCTCTTTTCTTTTCCTTTTGCTCTCTCCCTCTTTCTCTCTCTTTCTCTTTCTCTCCCTCCATCCTCTCTCTCTCTCTCTCCCTCCTTTCCACCATCTCCTTTCTTTTCCTTTTGCCCTCATTCATTCTCTCTCCCTCCCTCCCTCCCTCTCTCTTTCCCTCCTTTCCACCACCTCCTTTCTTTTCCTTTTGCCCTCATTCATTCTCTCTCGCTCCCTCTCTCTCCCCCTCTCTCTCTCCCCATCCCCTCTCTCTCCTCTTTTCCATCACCTTTCTTTTCCTTTTGCCCTCATTCATTCTCTCTCTCTCCCTCTCTCTCCCTCTCTCTTTCTCTCCCCATCCCCTCTTTCCCATCCTTTTTATCACCTCCTTTCTTTCCCTTTTGCTCTCTCTCTCCCCCTCTCTCCGTCTCTCTCTTTCTCCCCATCCTCTCTCTCCCTCCCCCCCCCTCTCTCTCTCGGCAGTAGCATCAACCAGGTGCCACGAGGGTTTTTTTGTACTCCCCAGAAGACACACACACACACACACACACACACACAAAACCGTGTGAAAAGGGGTCCAGCCTCATTTCTAAGGTCACATCCCTTTGTCACATCCCTTTTCTCCGTCCTCCCTTCTCTCTCTCACTCTCCTCTTCCCTTCCTTGCCGAGGCCATGAGGTGGCTTGACCGCTGAACCCCTCTCCCCCTCCTCTCGCCATGCGCCGACCTTCCCCAACGTTGCTCTGATCAATGGGGAGAATTGTACAAGTAAAAATGGCGTTTCCAAATCGCACGCCTCTCGCCCCCCCCTCCTTTCCCCATCCTGGGTATCAATTCCCATCTGATGCAGCAAGAGGAGGAGGTGGGGGTTGATGGGAATTAGAGAACAAAGCCCCCCTCCCCAGGAAAGTAAGATTGGGGAAAAGAAAAGAAAAAAAGAAAAAAAATTCTATATATTATATCCAGGAGCAGCCTGGGTCGATTTGAATTGAAGTACAAGGACGCGCTCGTCCCTTTCATTCTGGGTTTTAAGTGTTCCCCGTTTAATGGTTTCTCGCTGCCAGCAGAAATAAAAGCCCCTTTTATCTCCTTCCACTTTGCGGTGGGTGGGAAATTCATAGCAAAAGGTCAGAATCCCCCAGCTTTACAGAAGAGCCCTGAACTTTACTTTGTAAGTAGCTTGGCCTCTCCATCAATCCAATCGATGGATCCCAGTTTTTTTCTTCTTTGGAGAGGTCAGTTTTTTTTAATTCCGGGAGGCTGAAGTTCCCGTGCAGCCGTTGCCGGAGTCTGCAGTCCGGTCAGGTGTGAGCTTTCCGTTTCCTCCTCTTCCTCCTCCTCCTTTTCCTCCTCCTCCTCGCTGTGATCTTTCCTCCCGAAGCCTGTCCACCTCTCTCGTCCTTCATTGCTCAAGGATGCAATTATAAGGCAGGCCAGCAAATGGCTCGGACGAGAAATTGCGTGTGGCAGGAGGCAAATGGGGCTTGAAGTCGGGTTCCGTGTTCGCAAGCGTGCGGGCGGGTGACCTTTACATGTTCTCCGAGCGAGCTCCTATCAGTCGCTTAGGTACTTTTCAGCTTAGGTAATTGGTTTATTTCATCACTATAATAAAATGGGCAGAGAGAGTGAAAGAGTGCGTTGAGAGAGGACTTCTGGGAGGGGTATTGTGCCTTGCTCTTC
The DNA here is from genome assembly GCF_031021105.1 of Erythrolamprus reginae. NCBI lineage: Eukaryota > Metazoa > Chordata > Lepidosauria > Squamata > Dipsadidae > Erythrolamprus > Erythrolamprus reginae. The sequence continues at coordinate 6,076,746 of NC_091960.1, forward strand.
AGCTGGAAGGGCCAAGACATTTTGTGCATGTGCATATGTGTGTGTGTATATGTTTTCATAGATTTTCACGGGTATATGTATGTAGATTGTTCTGAGTTCGGGTTTTGCCCCGTGTGATATTTTGAATTATTTTAAAACTGGTGGGTTTCTCTCTCTCTCCTTCCCTCCCTTCTCTCTCCTTCAAAATATTACACGGGGCAAAACCCGAACTCAGCACAATCTACATATACAGTGTATATAAATATAAATAAATATATATATATATATATATATATATATATATATATATATATATATATATATATATATATATATGTGTGTGTGTATAATTCTCTACCTTACAAGGCAAAGGTTGCAGGTTCAAGTCCCAGTGGGTATGGCTAGCTGATGAGGCCAAAATAAGGCCGAAATAGATCTATCCTAGTCTCCCTTAATTTTCAAATTCAGCAAAAAAAGTCACACACACACACACACACACACACACACATATATATATGTCACATTTTTTTGCTGAATTTGAAAATTAATATATGTATTTCACGGGTACAGGTTTTCACCCCCATGTAATATTTTGAGTGAAAAACCCGAATTCACACAACAATCTACATACATATACCTGTGAAAATCTACGAAATATATATATATATATGTATACACACACACACATACTAAGTCCAACTTTGCTTAATAGTTTCGTGGCTGCATCCGAGATTTGATATTTTGCAGAACTATCTGTGCATCCTTTCTCAGTATGGGACTTTATGATGAAACTGTATCTTTAGGGGGGAAAAGAACTTGAAACTGTAAAATGTTCTTGTTACATTTTATTTTATACATTTTATTCATTTTGGGACAGGCCTGTTAAAGTGTATCCAATGCCTAGAAGACTTGTCTTCAGCAAATGTGGATCGTATAGGGCAGAAAACACCCAAAATTGCTGATTGAGTGAGAAAAGCCGTCATTTTTCAAACCTCGTCTTTTTAGTAACCTAGAGCCTCATTCCCCAGGATGGAGGAGCCTTGCGGGTTTCAATTTCAGCCCTATTTTCAATTCTGCTTTTGTTTGATGCCTTTTGTCATCGGGGGCAGACCTAAAAGCCCAAAAATGTTTATTTATTTATTCTAAGCTAGTGCTCCAAGCTTGGTGGCGTTTCTTTTTCGTTCCGGGCTGGAAAAACAGCAGAGAAAAAAGTGTGAATGTTATACCATGCATGAGTCGCTCAAAATAAAACTGTTGGATGTTCCCTCTGTGTCTCCCATCGCTTGGTTTTAAAAGAATATATAAAATAACTGGGGACAGAAGCTTTTCTGGCTACTGGAAGAGGGAGGGAAGGAGAGAGAGAGAAACCCACAAGTTTTAAAGCCGAGAAGGACATTTGAAAGGCAAAAAACTCTGGCGGCTGAATGAAAGAAAGGCTTTGCTCAGCTGAGATGGGAGATATGGTCAGTGTTAAAAGATGGGCTTTGCGCAGCGCAAGAGGGAATGATGTTCAGCTGGCAGGGGAAGCGACAGGCAGAAAGTAGCCCATGATAGGGGTGGAGAGGAGGAGGAGGGGGTGGGTGGGTGGGGAAATCTCCTTGCAAAGGAAATGGAACCGGTCTTGACTTTAATTTTGTGACTTTGCAACGAACTCTCTTCTGTTCCTTATCGGAGGCAGCAGGTCCCTGCACTGGGTAATTGCATTCTGCTTTAATCAATAGCTGGACTAAATCTACTTTCTAGGTCAGGGAGGGGGAGGGGGTGTTTCCGCCCCTCCTCTTTCCTCCATCGCTACTTTTACTCATCCGTCAGGCCGGCAGAACAGGAATGAGGGCACCAGGACCGGAGGAATGACAGCAAAGTATCTTCCAACCAGCCTTTGGATGGGTGGCAGTGATAATTAGAGGCAATTCTAGAGTTTGGAAATGAAAGGGATGGATATTCTTGGGTTTGTACAGGGCCTTGGGGGTGGTAGCCTCATCAGATGTTCTTAAACATACATAATACGCCTTCCCTCCTCCCATTTTTACCCAGAGCAACAACCCTGGGAGGTGGGTGACTTTTTGCCTAAGGTGGGACTAGAACTCGCAGTTTCCTGGTGATTGGGCCAAAGTCACCCAGCTGACTCTTTCACTTAAGGTGGAACTAGAACTCACCGACTCCTGGTGATTGGCCCAAAGTCACCCAGCTGACTCTTTCACTTAAGGTGGAACTAGAACTCACCGACTCCTGGTGATTGGCCCAAAGTCACCCAGCTGACTCTTTCACTTAAGGTGGAACTAGAACTCACCGACTCCTGGTGATTGGCCCAAAGTCACCCAGCTGACTCTTTCACTTAAGGTGGAACTAGAACTCACCGACTCCTGGTGATTGGCCCAAAGTCACCCAGCTGACTCTTTCACTTAAGGTGGAACTAGAACTCACCGACTCCTGGTGATTGGCCCAAAGTCACCCAGCTGACTCTTTCACTTAAGGTGGAACTAGAACTCACCGACTCCTGGTGATTGGCCCAAAGTCACCCAGCTGACTCTTTCACTTAAGGTGGAACTAGAACTCACCGACTCCTGGTGATTGGTCCAAAGTCACCCAGCTGACTCTTTCACTTAAGGTGGAACTAGAACTCACCGACTCCTGGTGATTGGCCCAAAGTCACCCAGCTGACTCTTTCACTTAAGGTGGAACTAGAACTCACCGACTCCTGGTGATTGGCCCAAAGTCACCCAGCTGACTCTTTCAGTTAAGGTGGAACTAGAACTCACCGACTCCTGGTGATTGGTCCAAAGTCACCCAGCTGACTCTTTCAGTTAAGGTGGAACTAGAACTCACCGACTCCTGGTGATTGGCTCAGAGTCACCCAACCAGTTTTCATGGCCAAGGCAGGACTAGAACTCACCGTCTCCTGGTGATTGGTCCAAAGTCTTCCAGACTTTCATGCCTAAAGCAGGACTCAAACTCCCCTCTCCCGGTTTTTTAATCTGAAGTCTTAACCATTGGACCAAGCTGGCTCTAAAATGTTGCATCCTTGATGTGAAAGCCATTGTCTCTCCCGAAAGAGGCGTTTGCTTTCGGAACAAGGCATTTTGCACATGCTTAAAAGTGGTGTGTTTAGCATTTGCAAAGCAAGTGACCTAATCTGTTGGGTTTCCTTCCTTCCTTCCTTCCTTCCTTCCTTCCTTCCTTCCTTCCTTCCTTCCTTCCTTCCTCCCTCCCTCCCTCCCTCCCTCCCTCCCTCCCTCCCTCCCTTCCTCCCTTTTCTTTCCCAGGGACAATCCCTTAACACTGTAAATGAAACTTTTCTGCCCCACCAAGCTTGTCAGCTGAATGAAAGACTTTCTAGAAAAGCAGGGTTTGAAATAAGACAGCTGGGGTGTCCCCCCCCCCCTTTCCCTGGCCTTCAGAAGAGAAAATATACAGGAGCATCTCGCCTGTACAAAGTAGATTTATGGGCTTCTGGTGGAAGGGGCAGTAACTCTGAAATCAAGGACCTTGGGTGGCAGCTGAAGTCCCTTCAAATGAGCAGGGAGCCACATTCGGAAAACTTTTCATCCCCCCTCCCCTGCGGAAACTTTGAAAAAGAGGGTTGGGATTAAGGACGTACCTGTGAAGTGGAGAACTTTGGAGCATTGTGTAGAGTTTGCAGCTTGGCTACTGTTGAAAAGGAAAAGTTGGTCTCCTTCGTCCCAACCCCCCTGTAATTGCTCATTTATATGCGCATTAGACCCCCCACTGTGGGAGCACACTCCCAGGTCTGTATCCTAAGAGAACACACACACAATCCTGCAAAAAAAAAAGGGGGGGGCAGTCCAGCCACAGAGCCCTTTAAATGCAAATGTGCTTACAAAACACTTCCTCTGTTTGATGCCAGAATTAATTGTTTGCGAGAGCTTTTTTTTTTTAATGCATAAAATAAGTGAGTAGAATTCAGCAAGTGTTGGGTTTATTACCCCCTCCCCCCCTTTTTCATCCTGCCTGCCCTTGGTCTTTTTGGTAATTGCGAGGGTGGGATATTTGGTGGAAGAGAAACAGATTTTCCGCCAGGCTAACTTTTGTGAGAGCTCGAATCTCCCGCTAGCTTGGAACATGTCGAGTGTAAGAAGATACCCTGAAGAATGCAAGACCTGCCCTTCTGTTGTGATGGGTCCTCGACCAACCCTGGTAATGATATATTCTGAGCAGTGATTTTCAACCTTTTTTGAGCCGCGGCACATTTTTTACATTTACGAAACCCTGGGGCACATTGAGCGGGGGGAGGGTGGGGGCTAAAAAAAGTTTGGACAAAAAAATTCTCTCTCTTCTTCCCTTTCGCTCTATTTCTCTTTCTCTCCCTTCCTTCTTTCTCCATCCTTCTTTCTCTCTTCCGTCCTTCCTCTCTTTTTTGCTCTCTTTCTCTCTCCCTCCCTCTATGTCTTTCTCTCTCTCTCCTTCCCTCCCTCTCTTTCTCTCTCTCTATTGCTTTCTTTCTCTCTCTTTCTCTCTTTCTTTCTTTCTCTTGTTCTCTTTCTCTCTCTCTTGCTTTTTCTCTCTCTCTTGTTCTCTTTCTCTCTCGCTCTTTCTCTCTCTTGCTTTCTTTCTCTCTCTCTCTCTTGCTTTCTTTCTCTTTTGCTTTCTTTCTCTCTCTGAGCTTCGCGGCACACCTGACCATGTCTCATGGCACACTAGTGTGCCACGGCACACTGGTCGAAAAACACTGATTCTGAGGACGTTGATCCCAGCCCATCTTGGTACCCTGGGCCAGTGGTTTTGCCAGCTGAGGCAGAGAGTGAGAGTGAGGGAGAGATAGACCTGGATGAACTTGAAGGACCATCAGAGGTGACAGTAGGGTCTGACTTAGAGAAGGAGGAAGAGGAGGAGGAAGATACTTGTAAGGGAAAAGGAAGTAGTCTGCAGTTTTTTAACTCTAGGGAATTGTTGACCACTCCCCATAGGTATTTAAGGGTGGCGGATGGGAAATTCGGGGTGGAGTTTCAACATTTTGTAATGGAGTCAGTTGATGTTTGGAGGTTCTAGCCATGTTACGCTAGCCAACTGTTATTTCTCTGCTAAAACCCTTGGAGTAGAATTGCCCTGTCTGCGGAGAGTCTGTAAAGCTGTAAGTCAGTGAAATTGAAGAATCTTTATCTCATAAAGGAATGTGCAATTAGCTTTGATCTTCGACAGCAGCCTGGATGCCGAACTGTTATCTTTTAACTCCTCTCACTGAGACGCTGCCAAGATGAACTCACGTGCATGACTTTGGCTTGTATAAATTATTATTATTATTATTATTTATTAGATTTGTATGCCGCCCCTCTCCAAAGACTCGGAGCAGCTCACAACAATAAATGATGCTTTCTATATAAAAATATCAGTGAGTGGATTCCTCCTTTGTTTTCAATCTGCGTAGGCCCGGGGTAGAACACCTTCCCTCATTGCCTTGATTATATTGATAATAACAAACTGGAGAATGGATGCCTTCGAACTGTGGTGATGGTGTAAATTACTGCATGTATCATGGACAGCCAGAGTAACTAACAGAGAAGTGTTAAATGGTATAAAAGCAGATACATGATAGAATAGAATAGAATAGAATTCTTTATTCGCCAAGTGTGATTGGACACACAAGAAATTTCTTATTCTGTGAGCCGCCAACAAATGTGACGAATGGGGAGATTGGACTGTTTGACTGAGTGTTATATAGGGTTTTTAGTTGTACTTTAGGTCCCACAGAGTGGGCCTTCTCCGGGTCCCGTCAACTAAACAATGTCGGTTGGCGGGCCCCAGGGGAAGAGCCTTCTCTGTGGTGGCCCCGGCTCTCTGGAATCAACTCCCCCCAGAGATTAGAACTACCCCTACTCTCCTTGCCTTTCGTAAGCTCCTTAAAACCCACCTTTGTCGTCAGGCATGGGGGAACTGAGACATCTCCCCCGGGCATATACAATTTATGAATGGTATGTTTGTATGTATGTTTGTTTAGTAAATGGGTTTTTTAAATATTTTAAACTACAATTTAGATTTGTTATGAATTGTTTTATTTTGTTGTGAGCCGCCCCAAGTCTGCGGAGAGGGGCGGCATACAAATCTGAATAATAAATAATAAATAAATATTGTGTTGTGAGCCACCTCGAGTCTTCGGAGAGGGGCAGCATACAAATCTAATAAATTATTATTAATTATTATATTAGATTTATTCTATAGGCTTTGTATTATACTTATTCTGTGAGCTGCCAACAAATGTGATGAATGGGGAGATTGGACTGTTTGACTGAGTGTTATATAGGGTTTTTAGTTGTACTTTTAAAATATATTGTGTTGTGAGCTGCCCCGAGTCTTCGGAGAGGGGCAGCATACAAATCTAATAAATTATTATTAATTATTATATTAGATTTATTCTATATGCTTTGTATTGTACTTATTCTGTGAGCCGCCAACAAATGTGATGAATGGGGAGATTGGACTGTTTGACTGAGTGTTATATAGGGTTTTTAGTTGTACTTTTAAAATATATTGTGTTGTGAGCCGCCCCGAGTCTTTGGAGAGGGGCAGCATACAAATCTAATAAATTATTATTAATTATTATATTAGATTTATTCTATATGCTTTGTATTATACTTATTCTGTGAGCCGCCAACAAATGTGATGAATGGGGAGATTGGACTGTTTGACTGAGTGTTATATAGGGTTTTTAGTTGTACTTTTAAAATATATTGCGTTGTGAGCCGCCCCGAGTCTTCGGAGAGGGGCAGCATACAAATCTAATAAATAATTATTAATTATTATACAAATCTAATAAATTGAATTGAATTTTGGCACCCGAGGGAAAAAAGGTTTCGCCATCACTGACCCTAGGACAGTGACTTTCAACCTTTTTTGAGCCGCGGCACATTTTTTACATTTATGAAACCCTGGGGCACATTGAGCGGGGGGGGGGGGGGGGGGGGCTAAAAAAGTTTGGACAAAAAAATTCTCTCTCTCTTCCTCCCTTTCACATTATTTCTCTCTCCCTCCCTCTCTCTCCATCCCTCTTTCTTTCTCTCTCCATCCCTCTTTCTTTCTCTTCCTTCCTTCCTCTCCTTTTTGCTCTCTCTCTCCCTCCCTACCTCCCTCTATGTCTTTCTCTCTCTCTCCTTCCCTCCCTCTCTTTCTCTCTCTCTCTTGCTTTCTTTCTCTCTCTTTCTCTCTCTTTCTCTTTCTTTTTCTTGTTCTCTTTCTCTCTCTCTTGCTTTCTTTCTCTCTCTTGTTCTCTTTCTCTCTTGCTTTCTTTCTCTCTCTCTCTCTCTCGCTTTCTTTCTCTCTCTCTTGTTCTCTTTCTCTCTTCCTTTCTTTCTCTCTCTGAGCTTCGCGGCACACCTGACCATGTCTCGCGGCACACTAGTGTGCCCCGGCACACTGGTTGAAAAACACTGCCCTAGGACATTGTTTCTCAAGCTGGTTGGGGGAAAATGCTGGACCCTGCAATCCAGGCGTCTTTAAGTTCCTAAGATTGAAAGGCACTGATTTTGCCGTCCCTTTGAGACACACAAAGACAACCTGCCTCGGAGAGCAGAAAAAGGAGCAGGCAGAGTGACGTTTTTTCTTCCCAGTTTTGGGGAAAAGAATAAAAAAAGAAAAGAAAACACACTGCCAGTTGCAGATGGCGAATTCAAAAGAGCGATCTGCAATTTGGCAATCACGGAGGATTTTAGCTTCAAATGGCAATTTCTTTATGCGTTGTGTTCTTGTTCCCTTGATTGGTTTTTGTGCGCTTATCTGTGTATGTGGGCTGGGAGGGGTTGGTTTGCAAGGGCGCAGGGCTGGGAGCAGAAAGCGGGTGTGTTTGCACCCGGCTAAGTCCCGGGGATCTGGTAAGGGGGGGGGGAGAAGATAGCCCTTTGTTAGGGGGTGTTGTGGTTAGCTCTGGCCCAGCTCCTGCCCCAAGGACTGTGGATGTGGGGGAGACATCCACATGCTGCAGGCCTGTTTTGCCACCGGTGGAATCTTCTGATGAAGGCTCCTCTGACCAAGAAGACATGAGTGACAGGGAGGAGGAGAGTGGGGCAGACAGCTCAGAAGGAGATCAATTATCCAGCTCCTCCTTGGATTCGGAACAAGAGTTAATGATACAGCCACGCATGCGGAGAGCGATGCATAGGCAACAACAACTGAGAGATTATTATCACAGAAAATGAGGCCACCTGTGGTTGGGTGGGGCTGTGGTCATTAGTGAGGCTGCTATAAAGAGCAGCCTGTGGGTTTGGCCATTGTGGAGGATTATCTGATCGTTGTGTTTCGTGACTGCTTTACTGACTTTGACTTTATGTGTGCTGATTTTTCCCCGCTTTGAAACTAACCCAGAGCAAGGTGTGTTTCACTTTGTGAAAGAAGAAGGACTGTGAATTGCTTCACAGCTGCAAGCTAAGTATCACAGAACTGATAAGGGACTTGTACAAATTACCAGTTTGTTTGGAGACGAGTGCTCTGTGCTATACCAAAAGAGGGCTTGGCTTAAGTGAATTTTCATTATAAAGAACATTGTTTTGAATTTTCAAATGTGTCTGAAATTTGTACCTGTGAATTTTTGGGAGGGTTCCACCAGAGAGCCCGACAGAACAGGGGGCAGCTGCCTTTGTGTTGGAGACATGGAGGACGGGAACTTGATTTTCAAAACGGGAGGAGAAAACTGGAAATACAAAACCGCTGCCCAGGCTGGGCCCATAACTTAGATTTGCAGGCATCAGATTTTCGTGGTCACTAAGGAAGTCTTTCCCAATTTTACAAGCTATTTGTCATGGTTGTTAAGAGAATCATTACAGTCGTTAAGTTCTTAAGGAAGTCCAGCTCACACACACCCCCTCCAAACTTGAATCCATTGATGCTGGGTAGGAAGATTGCAAAAAGTGATACCATGATCTTGGGATGCTACCACCACCATAAATACATACTCACCACGGCCAGTTAGGTCCCACAGAGTTGGCTTTCTTCAGGTCCCGTCAGCTAAGCAATGCTGTCTGGCGGGGCTTAGGAGAAGGGCCTTGTCTGTGGCTGCCCCAGAACAACTCCCCCCAGAGATTCATACTGCCCTCACCCTCCTGGCCTTCCGCAAGGTTTTAAAAACTTATCTTTTCTGGCAGGCCTGGGGGCCGTTGAGCTTAACATCTTGCTCTCAAAGGTGTGATTGTGTGATTGTTGTGGAATGAAGGTGAATATGTTTGGGGTTCTCTTGTTATATTTTGTATTGTACACTGCTCAAAAAAATAAAGGGAACACTGCAACAACAGAATATAACTCCAAGTAAATCCAACTTCTGTGAAATCAAACTTGAATCACAATTCAAAGTGTTGGTTATGACCTATAAAGCCCTTCATGGCACCGGACCAGAATATCTCCGGGACCGCCTCCTGCCGCACGAATCCCAGCGACCGGTTAGGTCCCACAGAGTTGGCCTTCTCCGGGTCCCGTCGACTAAACAATGTCGTCTGGCGGGACCCAGGGGAAGAGCCTTCTCTGTGGGGGCCCCGACCCTCTGGAACCAGCTCCCCCCTGAGATTAGGATTGCCCCCACCTTCCCTGCCTTTCGTAAACTCCTTAAGACCCACCTTTGCCGTCAGGCATGGGGGAACTAAAACACCTCCCCCTTGCCCATCTTGTTTTGTTGATTGATTGACTGTGTGCCTGTTTTTTATATATACTGTTTTTAGGAGATTATTAATTTAAATTGTAACTAGATGGGTGGGCATTGGATTTGGTATTACGTATGTACTGTACTGTTTTTTTATTATTGTTGTGAGCCGCCCCGAGTTTGCGGAGAGGGGCGGCATATAAATCCAATAAACCTAAACCTAAACTGTCCACTTAGGAAGCAACACTGATTGACAATCAATTTCACCTGCTGTTGTGCACATTCAACTTTGTACAGGACAAAGTATTCAATGAGAATATTTCATTCATTCAGATCTAGGATGGGTCCTTTGAGTGTCCCCTTTATGTTTTTGAGCGGTATATTTTATTCTTATTTTTGTAAGCCGCCCTGAATCTGCGGAGAAGGGCGCCATATAAATCCAAATAAATAAATAAGCACATCAATGCTGGATTGCCAAGCATTTTGATCATGTCATCACAGTGTTGCCGCAACATTTCTAAGTGTGAGGGACGGGTAGAGGTCATTTTTTTTCACTGTAACTTCCGAATGGTTGCTAAATCAAGGATTGTAAATCAAGGCTACCAGTGCAACACATTGGTATCTTTCATGAACATGCTTGAATCTTGCTTACATTAAGGGGGTGGATGTTGGGGCAGCTTGTTCTCTTTCTGGATGAAGGAAGGGATCTTGCAATAGAAAATTGGTGACCATTGGCTGGCTCTGGACCCCTGACCCCGGAAATAGTCCACCAGGAACTATTTCTGGGGAAAGAGATTTTTCTGCAGTCCAGAGCTGGGGTCTCCAACCTTGTCAACTTTTAAGACTTGTGTATTTCAACTCCCAGAATTCTGGGACATGAAGTCTAGAATAGAATAGAAAGAAATGGGAGGGGGAATGGGATAGAATAGAATATGGAATAGGATAGAATAGAATAGAATATTCTATTCTATGCGGAGAGGGGCAGCATACAAATCTAATAAATTATTATTATTATTATTATCATCATTATCATCATCATCATCATCATTATTATTAGGAATGGAATATGAAATGGAGTGGAGTGGAGTAGAATAGAATAGAATAGAATATGGAATGGAATGAAAAGGAATAGAATAGAATAGAATAGAATTTTTATTGACCAAGTGTGATTGGACACACAAGGAATTTGTCTTTGGTCATTATGCTCTCAGTGTACATAAAAGAAAAAAAAAACACATCCATCAAGAATCATGAGCTACAACACTTAATGATTTTCATAGTGTAGAAATAAGCAATCAGAACAATCAATATTAATAAAAATCTAAAGAACACAAGCAACAAGTTACAGCCATACAGTCATAACTGGGAGGAGGTGGGTGCTAGGACTGATGAAAAGACTAATAGTAATAGTAATGCAGCCTTAGTGAATAGTTTGGAAATGATGAGAGAATTATTTATTTAGCAGAGTGATGGCATTTGGGGAAAAAACTGTTCTTGTGTCTAGTTGTCTTGGTGTGCAGTGTTCCATAGTGTTGTTTTGAAGGTGGGAGTTGGGACAATTTATGTCCAGGATGCAAGGGGTCAGCAAATATCATCATCATCATCATCATCATCATCATCATCATCATCATCATCATCTTATCTATCTATCTATCTATCGATCTATCGATCTATCGATCTAATCTATCTATCTATCTATCTATCTATCTATCTATCTATCTATCTATCTATCTATCTATCTATCTATCTATCTATCTATCTATCTATTAGATTTGTATGCCGCCCCTCTCCATAGACTTGGGGCGGCTCACAATAACAAAGACAATGTAAGAACAAACCTAATAATTTAAAAAACACTAAAAACCCCATTATTAAAAGCAAGCATACACACAAACATAACATACTTTCACAGCCCTCTTTTTTGACTCATGAAGTATACAGGACTTAAAGTTGACAAGATTGTTTTTCCTGCTGCCTGGATCCCACAGATGGGGCTCCATTGGTTTGCACAGACCAGGTATTGGTATGCTCGGGACTGGTATCGGTCCATGAACTGGGGAGGATTTGGGACCCCTGATCTAGATTCCCAGGTCTTATTTTTGAAGGAAGCAGCTTCTGATCACAACCTCACTCATGCAGTGGCCCTGTGTACTTCAGCTTTTTTTCTTCCAAACCGAGGCCCAAATTGCCTTGCAATGGCAATTAGACATCTGGGTGGTTGGGAGGTTCGCACCTGCTGAAATAATCATATAATTTATAAAATGGAACTGAAGCTGCTCTTTCGAAAAGTCTCTCAAATCAGGGTTGCTCTCCATTCAGCTGCAGACTGGGGGGAAAAAGCTAGGTGAAGGAAGAGATTTGTAGGAGTGTGCGCGTGTGCGCGCGAACAGATAATCCTTGACTTAACAGACATTTTTTTTAATAGTGACTGTTCAAAGCTCCTGCACCAATGGAAAAAAAATGACTTATTGCTGGTTTTCACAAGGCCATTGCAGCATCCCTACAGTCAAAATTGGGATGCTTGGCTATTGGTTCCATATTTAAGATGGTAGTAATCTCCCAGAATCATGCGATCCCAGTTTTGTGATCTTCTGATAAGCTAGTGGTTCTCAACCTAGGGGTCGGGACCCCTTTGGGGCTCGAACGACCATTTCACAGGGGTCGCCTAAGACCCTGGAAAAAGACAAATTTCCCATGGTGTTAGGAACTAAAGCTTCTATTCTGGCGCCTTGGAACATATTTTTACAATCCGACCAATCAGGCGTTTACATTGGCGGTGTCCCTCTGACCTTCCTGCCAATGAGCTTAAAGCTCTGTTGGGAGAATTGGCGCTAGACTTATGGTTGGGGGTCACCACAACAAGAGAAACTGTATTAAGGGGTCGCGGCCTTAGAAAGGTTGAGAACCACTGTGATAAGCAAATAAGAAATAATCCAAACTCGATTGCAGAAAATACGACTTCAGCAGCAAGCACTTCCTGACTCTGTGGTTCCTTGCTCAAACCTCCACAACTTTAACCTTGGACTGTCTGCTGTTGACCTCACGCCATTCCTAAGAGGTCTGTAAGGGGCGTGCATAAGCGCATTACTGTGCCTGCCTTTTCTGCCTTAATGCAAAGGGTGGATTTAAAAGTCCAAATACTGGTTAAATACATTAAAAAATATCTTTCTTCTACTTCATTTTTCACAGGTGGTCTTGGAATGTATCCCCCGCGAAAAACGAGGGATGACTGTATACATAAAAACAATCCTTAAAAAATTCTAATTTTAAAAACTTCCATTGACATTCATTCAACAAAACATAGCAAAAAACATTGGTTGGTCAGGGGGAAGATCTAATAACCCCAAGCCTTGCAACAAAGATGAGTTTCTAAACTCTTTCGAAAGGCAAGGAGGGTGGGGGCAGTGCGAATGTCGTCCGGGGGCAGCTGATTCCAGAGGGCCGGGCCCCCCACAGAGAAGGCTCTTCCCCTAGGTCCCGCCAGCCGACATTGTTTGGTCGATGGGACCCTAAGGAGACCAACTCTGTGGGACCTCACTGGTCACTGGGATTCATGCAGCAGAAGGCAGTCTCGGAGATAGTCTGGTCTTATGCCATGTAGGGCTTTGTAGGTCATAACCAACACTTGGAATCTTCCCCAGGATCATAGTTCAAAGGCCTAAAATTCTTTGGCACTCAGTCTTCCTTACGATCCAACTTTCACAATCATACATTGCAAGTAGAAAAACCAGGGGTGATGTCTCTTCTTTTTTTATTTATTTATTTATTTATTTATTTATTTATTTATTTATTTATTCATTCATTCATTCATTCATTCATTCATTCATTTATTTATTGGATTTGTATGCCGCCCCTCTCTGTAGACTCGGGGCGGCTAACAACAGTAGTACAAAACAGCATGTAAATGCAATACTAAAACAACTAAAAACCCTTATTGTAAAAACCAAACATCCCTACAAACAAATATAACATGCATAAATTGTAAAGGCCTAGGGGGAAAGAATATCTCAGTTCCCCCATGCCTGACGGCAGAGGTGGGTTTTAAGGAGCTTATGAAAGGCGAGGATTGTGGGGGCAATTCTAATCTCCGGGGGGAGTTGGTTCCAGAGGGCTGGGGCCGCCACAGGGAAGACTCTTCCCCCGGGACCCGCCAAACGACATTGTTTTGTTGACGGGACCCGGAGAAGGCCCTCTCTGTGGGACCTAACCGGTCGCTGGGATTTGTGCGGCAGAAGGCGGTCTCGGAGATACCCTGGTCCAGTGCCATGAAGTATGCTGGCTAGATTTTAGTATGCTGTCTAGATTTGCCATAGCTTTCCTCCCCAGGAGCAAGTGTCTTTTAATTTCTTGGCTGCAGTCCCCATCTGTGGTCTTCTTGGAGCCCAGGAAAATAAAATCACTTCCCGCAACAAAATACCTTACTCCGCCAGACTTGAAATTCTTCAATTTAGACAACTCCGCCGCCTCCTTTCCGACTTAACTATAGTTCACAAAATCATATACCAAAATGTCCTTCCTGTTAGTGACTGCTTCACCTTCAACCGCAACAACGCACAAACACGTTAATAGATATAAACTCAATGTCAACCGCTTTAAAGTAGACTGCAAAAAATACGACTTCAGCAATAGAGCGATCAATGCCTGGAATGCAGTACCTGACCCTGTGGTTTCTACTCCTAACCCCCAAAACTTTAACCTTAGATTATCTACAATTGACCCCCCCCTTTCTAAAAGGTCTGTAAGGGGCACGCATAAGGGGAAGCTATCCAGGCTGACAGCTGTCACAATCTCTTCTGGAAGGGAATTCCATAAACCAACGACCCTCTGGGTGAAGAAATATTTCCCCTTATTTGTCCTCGCTTTCTTACCTAAGAGCTTTAGGGAGGGCCCCCTCGTCCTAGTATTGTGTGATAGAGAAAATATTTTTCTCTATCCACCTTTTCTATCCCGTGCATGATTTTATACACTTTGATCAAGTCACCCCTTAAACGCCGTCTTCTTCCCCATCTATTTGCCAGGAATCGAGAGGGCCGGATGCCATGATCTTAGTTTTTGAACCTTGCACGAATGAGGCCAAAGGAGGACTTTGGGCTGTAGGTTCCAGCATCACATCTGATGGGCCTGGCCTGGCAAACGTGCTCGCTAGCTACTTTGCACACCAAAAAGAACACTCCAAAAATCACCAAGCTCTGTCTCACGTCAAAACCTCCGATTTGGCTGTCACAATAGAAATCAGCTGGGTGGGCCGAGCGGCATTGCAAGCAAAATCAATGGTTCTCTTTGTGAAAGAAATTAAAGGCGGGAGAGGCAAGAGAATGCCTCTGTGCAGCTTTTTTTTTACATACCATGCATTTTCCCGGTTTTATGGGCTGCATTGTCCACCATTACCCTGCTGCTCTGTAATCAAGGAGGCAAAAAAAAGAAACTGGATTTACCTTTTTTGGGCCTGGCCAGAATGTCATTTTTTTGGATTTAGCAGATGTGTGAATCAGCTCTTGTGCACACCTAAAATCTTGATTTATGGAAGGTTTTAGGTGTGAATCAAGCCAGCTGTGGATTGTTCAATAAACCAGGTTCATAAATAAATAGCAAGACAGTTTTGTGATGCATGGGAACATAGAAGTCTGACGGCAGAAAAAGACCATGGTCCATCTAGTCTGCCCTTATACTATTTTCTGTATTTTATCTTACAATGGATATATGTTTATCCCAGGCATGTTTAAATTCAGTTACTATGGATTTATCTACCACATCTGCTGGAAGTTTGTTCCAAGGATCTACTACTCTTCCAGTAAAATAATATTTTCTCATGTTGCTTTTGATCTTACCCCCAACTAACTTCAGATTGTGCCCCCTTTGTTCTTGGGTTCACGTTCCTATTAAAAACACTTAGAAACCCCCTGCGCCTTCCATCAGCTGCCCCGCTGCTAGGTGCCTTTTCCCAGGGAGGGAAGCAAATCCATCTGTTTTTCCCAAGCAAGGCTCCTCCCGCGATGTGGAGTGGCGGGGCAGTAGGACCCTGCGGAATCGGCGGTGAGCGCTGCCAGTGGGACTCTCTTAGCATGCAACTCACTCCTCGCCTCTCGCCTCCTTCCATTCAGAAAATAGGATTTTGGGACCGAGCAAGGTCATCTATGTGGGGAGGACGGAGAGCCCCGATGCACGGCCGGACTGGGATAAAGGGGGGGAGGAGCAGCCAGGGGAGGCTGCTGTTTTGCCCTGCCACCCTTGAGATATTTTGGGGAGGTGCAAAAAACCCCCCAAGCAACACCCCACAATTTTCTATCTGCTGCGAGAGAATGGCGTTGTGTTGCTTAGCTGCCTTCCCTTCCCCCGTTGTAGCACTGGTGTCAGGGACACAATCAGAACTAATTATGGAAGTTAATTAAGGTGATGCACATGTATTTAATTCTGCATAATCGGTGCTTCTCTTGGCATTTGAGGTTTGGGTGGGTGGCTTGGGGTTTTTTAAAAAAAGAAATTATTACAGAGGTTTGATGGGGTGGGGTGGGGGAAATTGCGGTGAACTGCGTGAGACCGGTTGGCCTCGGGTCATCCCGACTGCCAGGGAGATAGCAGCTGTGCCCAGACCCCTGGCTCCCAAGGTGAAAGGGTTTAGCCCTCCCTGAATATTTATGTCTTCATTTCCACCTGGGTTTTTTTTTCTATTACAGTGGTACCTCTACTTACGAACTTAATTCGTTCTGTGACCAGGTTCTTAAGTAGAAAGGTTTGTAAGAAGAAGCAATTTTTTCCCATAGGAATCAATGTAAAAGCAAATAAGGCGTGTGATTAGGGAAACCACAGGGAGGGTGGAGGCCCTGTTTCCTCCCAGGAGATGACTACAGAGGCCCAACGGAGGCTTCTCCCTGTCTTTTCCGGCCCTGTTTCCTCCCAGGAGATTCCTAGAGAGGCCCCACGGAGGCTTCTCCCTGCCTTATCCTGCCCTGTTTCCTCCCAGGAGATTACTAGAGAGGCCCCATGGAGGCTTCTCCCTGCCTTTTCCGGCCCTGTTTCCTCCCAGGAGATTCCTAAAGAGGCCCCACGGAGGATTCTCCCCACCTTTTCAGGCCCTGTTACCTCCCAGGAGATTCCTAGAGAGGCCCCACGGAGGATTCTCCCCATCTTTTCAGGCCCTGTTACCTCCCAGGAGATTCCTTGAGGGGCCCCAAGGAGGCTTCTTCCCACCTTTTCCAGCCCTGTTTCCTCCCAGGAGATTTCTAGAGAGGCCCCACGGAGGCTTCTCCCTGCCTTTTCCAGTTACAGTTACGGAGGCTCAGGTTTGTAAGTGGAAAATAGTTCTTGAGAAGAGGCAAACAGGGCCGGAAAAGGCGGGGAGATGCCTCCATGGGGCCTCTCTAGGAATCTCCTGGGAGGAAACAGGGCCTGAAAAGGCGGGGAGAAGCCTCCATGGGGCCTCTCTAGGAATCTCCTGGGAGGAAACAGGGCCTCCACCCTCCCTGTGGTTTCCCCAATCGCACACATTATTTGCCTTTACATTGATTCCTATGGGAAAAATTGCTTCTTCTTACAAACCTTTCTACTTAAGAACCTGGTCACAGAACGAATTAAGTTCGTAAGTAGAGGTACCGCTGTATTCTGCCTTTTAAAATATTTCCTAGAGTATTTCAATCTTCTAAGAGCGGGGTGGGTGCTAACCCTCTACAATGGCAAACCAGCAGGTAGGTAGTTTATAGGTAGCGGTTCCCCATCTCAGCCTCTTAAACGACGGATGGACTTTAACTCCCACAATTCCCCAGGCGGCTGAGAGACAAAGTCCGCACCATTTTCAAGTTGGCAAGAATGAGAAAGCCCAGCATGTAGAAATAGACTTCGGAACAAACTTGGTGAGTCGAACGCTAATTTCCACCGGAGGCTTTGTGATTATCTGATCTGTTCTGATTGAATGTTAGGAGGAGAAGTTTAAAAAAAATAAAAAAATCCAGCTTCCTCCCAGCCAGAGCAATTTAATGGCGGAGGCAATTAGCCACAGAGGTGATGGGCTCCCTTCGCCGAATGCTTTCAAGCTGAGTTTTCACCGCCGTGGGCCGTAGAGGGTTTAATTTGGATTTTTTGCACTCTGCGGCCAACAATGGCTTATTCTGAGCGGGTGCAATCGGTTTGCAAAAATGTCTAATTTCAGGAATTTAACCCTTCTTAGCTTGGGCTGGTATAAGCTTTTAATCTTCTCCCCTCCTCTCTTGCCCACCTCCAAATCCCATTTCTTCATGGTACAAGCAATCTTGCATGTCAGTTGGATGTACATTTATTCATTCATTCATTTATTATTTATTTTTCCGCTCTCCAAAGACTCGCGGCGGCTTACAACACATAGAAAACCAGTAGATTACAATAGCATCAATCCGATTAAACTAAAATTAAATAGCTATCTAAGATCCCAAATATTAAAATCAATCATGCCCATTCGTACAACGATCATACAAACATTCGTTGGCCAGGGGCCAAGCTCTAATAGATGACATAAATGAGTCTTAAAACTCTTATGAAAGGCGAGGAGGGTAGGGGTAGTACGAATCTCCGTGGGAGCTGATTCCAGAGGGCCGGGGCCCCCACAGAGAAGGCTCTTCCCCCAGGCCCCGCCAAACGACATTGTCTTGTTGACGGGACCTGGAAAAGGCCGACCGAACCAGTTGCTGGGATTCATGTGGCAGGAGGCGGTCCCGGAAGTAATCTGGTCCAATGCCATGTAGGGCTTTATAAGTCATAACCAATTGGCAGCCAATGCCGAGTGTGGAATGATAGAGAGATATGGGCATATGGGGCAGGGCCATAACTGCTGCGTGGCTGCGTTCTGCATAATTTGCAGTTTCCGAATAGAACATAGAAACATAGAAGTCTGACGGCAGAAAAAGACCTCATGGTCCATCTAGTCTGCCCTTATACTATTTTCTGTATTTTATCTTAGGATGGATATATGTTTATCCCAGGCATGTTTAAATTCAGTTACTGTGGATTTATCTACCACGTCTGCTGGAAGTTTGTTCCAAGGATCTACTACTCTTTCAGTAAAATAATATTTTCTCATGTTGCTTTTGATCTTTCCTCCAACTACCTTCAGATTGTGTCCCCTTGTTCTTGTGTTCACTTTCCTATTAAAAACACTTCCCTCCTGGACCTTATTTAACCCTTTAACATATTTAAATGTTTCGATCATGTCCCCCCTTTTCCTTCTGTCCTCCAGACTATACAGATTGAGTTCACGAAGTCTTTCCTGATACGTTTTATGCTTAAGACCTTCCACCATTCTTCTAGCCCGTTCAATGGGTAGTACTCTTCAAAGGTAGCCCCATGTAGAGAGCATTACAGTAGTCAAACCTTGACGTGATAAGGGCATGAGTGACTGTGAGTAAAGACTCCCTGTCCAGATAGGGCCGCAACTGGTGCACCAGGCGAACCTGGGCAAACGCCCCCCTCGCCACAGCTGACAGATGATGTACCAAGGTCAGCTGTGGATCGAGGATGAGTAAATTTTACTCGTAAACCCCTCTGCCTTAAATTAATGTGTCCCTTTGCCAGCAACCGGTTTTGCCCTGGTGTGTTTTAGGAACTCTGCCATCGGGTTCCGTGGGCAAATTAATATGTTGACCTTTCCTGCCCTCTGGGATACAGCGTCCAATTGAAGCAAACCCTTTCCAGTTTTTGGCTCTGCTCACCCAGACTGGGAACAGTGTCGGATGAATGAGGTGTGAATTGCTTAAGATAAAGTCTCCCTCAAGCTGTGTTCACACTTCCTCAGTTCTAACTCCGCCACCCGGTGAACTGTGAACATACTGGCAAAGCAGGGACCAGAATAGCACAAAGTGCTTGCCCCTTGGGAGACACCCAAAGTCTCAAATCTCACAGGGGATGGGCAGGCCAAAAAAACAACAACCCCTCCTTGGGACTGGCTTGAAGACTTTCCTAGCCTCGATTAGAGCAGGCGTAGGCAAAGCTGGCTTAGAATATAATAGAATTTTATTGGCCAAGTGTGATTGGACACACAGGGAATTTGTCTTGGTGCATATGCTCTCAGCGTACATAGGAGAAAAAGATACTCTTCTATGACATGTGGACTTCAACTCCCAGAATTCCGGATCTAGCATGAGTGGCTCAGGAATTCTGGGAGTTGAAGTCCACAAGCCATAGAAGAGTCAACTTTGCCTACCCCTGGGGTTAGAGCAGTGTTTTTCAACCAGTGTGCCGTGGCACACTAGTGTGCCGTGAGACATGGTCAGGTGTGCCGTGAAGCTCAGAGAGAGAAAGAAAGCAAGAGAGATAGAAAGAAAGAGAAAGAAAGCAAGAGAGAAAGAAAGCAAGAGAGAAAGAGCGAGAGAGAGAGAAAGAGAACAAGAGAAAGAAAGCAAGAGAGAGAAAGGGAGAAAAAGAAAGAGAGAAAAAAAGAGAGGGAGAGAAGGAGAGAGAAAGACATAGAGGGAGGTAGGGAGGGAGAGAGAAAGAGAGCAAAAAAGAGAGGAAGGAAGGAAGAGAAAGAAAGGGATGGAGAGAGAGAAAGAGGAAGGAAGGGAGATAAAGTGGGAGAGAGAAATAGAGCGAAAGGGAGGAAGAGAGAGAATTTTTTTGTCCAAACTTTTTTTAGCCGCCCCCCCCCGCCCCACTCAATGTGCCCCAGGGTTTCGTAAATGTAAAAAATGTGCCGCGGCTCAAAAAAGGTTGAAAATCACTGGGTTAGAGGATAGGCCAGTGATGGCGAACCTATGCCACGCATGCCATGGGTTGAGCCATATTGGAGGGCACGGTTGCCCTGTGTCACCTCAGTATGCCTCACCGAAGCCTGGGATGGTGATAAAAACGGCCCAATAGGCAAACCGGAAGTTCAGAAAAATGGACTTCCGGTTTGGCCATTGTGTTGTTTTTCACATTCTGGAGGCGTCCTGAAGCCCTGGAGTGCAAAAAATGGCCCAATGGGCAAAACGGAAGTTTGGAAAAACGGACTTCTGGTTTGAGCGTTGGGCCGTTTTTTGCACTCCGGGGCTTCAGGAAGCCTCCAGAATGTGAAAAACAACACAATGGCCATTTTTCTGAACTTCCGGTTTGCCTATTGGGCCATTTTTTTCACCATCCCAGGCTTCAGTGAGGCCTGTCACATGCATGGGAGTGGGTTGTGCACTGTGGATGCTGTTTCGTCCCTAATGAAAGCAATGCCTTCAAAAGAGGCTAAGAGCAACCCAGCCGTGTGGGGTCACTCACGAACACGAATCCTAGAAAGAAAGCTTGGACACATTGTCTCTCTCTGGGTGAAGTGACATGGTGTAGAGCCATGCACCCCTTTTTATTTAGGAACATAAGGAAATGGGGTATAATTACATATACAGTGATCCCCCGCTCGTTGCGAGGGTTCCGTTCCAGGACCCCCCGCAACGAGCGGGTTTTCATGAAGTAGCGCTGCGGAAGTAAAAACACCATCTGCGCATGTGCAGATGGTGTTTTTACTCCCGCAGCGCTAGCGAGGAGCCGAAGATTGGGGGCGGCGCGGCTGTTTTAAAATGTCGCCGCCAGCATGGGGGGCTTCCTAGCAGCCCCCCAAACCCGGGTTGGGGGTCCGGGGGGTGCTGGCAAGCCCCCCATGCCGGCGGCGACATTTTAAAACAGCCGCGCCGTGCTGGCTGTCGCTGCTTTCGAGCTGAGTCCCGGAGCGAATTTGCTCCGGGACTCAGCTCAAAAGCACCGACAGCCAGCGCCAGCGAACGGCTTCTCCGCGCTGGCTGTCGCCGCTTTGGAGCTGAGTCCCGGAGCGAATTCGCTCCGGGATTCAGCTCAAAAGCGCCGACAGCCAGCGCCAGCGAACGGCTTCTCCGCGCTGGCTGTCGCCGCTTTCGAGCTGAGTCCCGGAGCGAATTCGCTCCGGGACTCAGCTCCAAAGCGCCGACAGCCAGCACCACCGAACGGCTTCTCCGCGCTGGCTGTCGCCGCTTTCGAGCTGAGTCCCGGAGCGAATTCGCTTCAGGACTCAGCTCGAAAGCGGCGAGAATGAACGGCGTGGGTGGGCGAAGGGCGGGCGGCAGCGAGGAGTTTGCGTGGGCGGTGGGGAAACTCCTTGCTGATGCCCGCTGCTCGCCCTCCCGCCAGCAAGAGGGGGAAGACCCAGGGAAGCCGCCCAGCAGCTGATCTGCCGGGCCCCATCTACGCATGCGTGCCCATAGAAAAAAAGGGCACACATGCGCAGATGGTGTTTTGACTTCCGGGTTGAAAAATCGCAAATTACCCTGTTCGCAATGGTCGGGGACGCAATAACCGGGGGATCACTGTACATGTCAAATGATACATCAACCATACAACTTCAAAGGTATCTTTGAGTTCTTCCTTTCCCATAGATATTAAGAAACAATCTTCTTGGAACTTCCTAAAAGCAGATGTTTATTCACACCTAATTTCTCTGAAGGCTTCTTCTCTATCTGGCTAATCTTCCTTAATTGCCCTGCTGTTTGTGTGCTCCAGGCAATGAAAATCCCCCCCTTTGATCCTATAATGTCCTGTCCGGAGTGGTGAAAACTTTGTTTATTGTGAGTCCTGTAGTGATTGTCAGGAATGCAGATTAGTGTCCTGGTTTTATAGAATCAGGGTTTTATGCTAGAAATCCAGATTTAATACAATCCTATTTATACTGCAACAGTGCACATGTGTGGGGAAAAGGGAATGCGGGTGGACACATGTGCGCACTCTAGCATACGTGCACACCCGCTTTTGCCCCGCAAACCATCACCGACCTATACTATTCCAAACAAGTGACTGTCCTGTTAAAACATCCAGTGATGGAGCGCCCATAATTTCTTGAGGCCAGCTGTTCCATGGGTTAATTGTCCTCACTATTTTAGCTTTGCTTGAGACAGAAAAGGTGTTGGGTGTGTCCGAGATGGATAAGCACAAATGGGGTAGGCCTGATCAGCTACTGGTCCTCTTGGAGGTGACAGAAGAAGGAAGTTCAGCCTTTCGGGGATACATTAGTTCCTTCTGGGCTACAAATTCCAAGCCATGCCCTGCTCATTTTGTTGTCAGCTTTGCTGGGTTTGCCCATCCATCATCGTGTATTTATTAAAGGACAACGTTAATGAAGCCAAAGAGGCGATTGGGCTGCTGGGACAGCCAAAAATATCCCGCTCTGGGCACGCTGCCTTGGTTCTGTCTTAGAAATGGAAGGGATCCATAAAAGCTTTGACCTCCGTTCGGCTGTGTGGTAGGTGTCTTTCGTTCCAGAGAGAACTTCCAGGTGCTTTGGGGCTTCTGGCAGCCCACTAGGAAGTCTGTGTATCTGGGAATTTGTGAAGCTGTCTCATTCCAAACCAGAGACCAGGTCCATCTGGGCCACTGCCATGGACCCAAGCTGGTGGCAGCTCTCCATGGGATGCAGCCAATGCATTCCCCCAGCCCCTACCTTAAAATTTATTTATTTATCTATCTATCTATCTATCTATCTATCTATCTATCTATCTATCTATCTATCTATCTATCTATCCATCCATCCATCCATCCATCCATCCATCCATCCATCCATCCATCCATTTATTTATTTATTTAGATTTGTATGCCGCCCCTCTCCGCAGACTCGGGGCGGCTCACAACAAAATGAAACAATTCATAACAAATCTAAATTATAGTTTAAAATATTTAAGAACCCCATTTACTAAACAAACATACATACAAACATACCATTCATAAATTGTATATGCCCGGGGGAGATGTCTCAGTTCCCCCATGCCTGACGACAAAGGTGGGTTTTAAGGAGCTTACGAAAGGCAAGGATATTGGGGCCCAGGCCTTCTATATGTAGTCCTCTGTTTATAACTACAGTGTTCCCTTGATTTTAGCGGGGGATGCGTTCCGAGGCCGCCTGCAAAAAGTTGAATTTCCACGAAGTACAGTTGCGGACGTAAATACACCATTTTTGCCTATGAACAGTATCACAAACCTTCCCTTAACACTTTAAACCCCTAAGTTACCATTTCCCATTCCCTTAACAACCATTTACTCACCATTATTACTGCTACTCACCATTGAATAAGACACTTAGTGATCTTGATATTTATAAACATAATTATTTATTAACAATTATTATTATTTTTTTGTTATTTATTTGCAAAAGTTATTAGTTTGGCGATGGCGGATGACGTCATCGAGCGGGAAAAACTGTGCTTTGGGAAATAAACCGCGAAGTATTTTTTAATTAATATTTTTTGAAAAACCGTGGTATAGGCCAGTGTTTCCCAACCGTGGCAACTTGAAGATACCTGGACTTCAACTCAAAGCATTTGCTGGCTGGGGAATTCTGGGAGTTGAAGTCCAAATATCTTCAAGTTGCCAAGGTTGGGAAACACTGGTATAGGCTATTTGCGAAGTTTGGACCCGTGAAAATCGAGGGAACACTGTATCCATTTAATTCAGAGTTTCTCAATTATTTTCTGTTATGCCCCCCCTAGGAAGAAGTAAACATTTTGTGCCCCCTCAAACTCCGTTGGGATGATTGTTTGCAATATTTGGCACATTTTCACTGAAAAAACTCAAGCGGCTTATCAGCGTGATTGGGGTGTAATGTGTTTAAGAGGCGCCTTATTCATGCTGTCCGCTGCCAACATTTTTAGACCCAGTAAACATACTGATCTTTCCTCGTCTCCCACCGTAATCGCAGTGAAGCCAAGCGCTACATACGCTTCGTCATATTTCCTCATCTTAGCTTTCGGGAGACTTACATTTGTCTCATTATCTCCCTCTCTCTCCTCCTTTCTTTTCATCCCTGTTAAATATTTTTCCATGGTGTCTCTTTAAGGGTTTGTCATCTCATATCTCTGCTCTATCCTGCATATTTTGAGATGGTTGTGGGTGGGAAATTATGAAAAAATTGATTTTCACAAAAAATGTCCAAACATGAGGCAGTTACTACTGTCCCACAGTCTTGTTTTCAAGGTTTCAAGGTGGATTTCTCCCTCATCTAACTTCAGGGAATACTTTCTAGTCAGAGAGACTCCCAATTTCGGAGAATAGGTTTTTCTCTCTCCCGGCAAAACGGGGTCTATTCCTTAGACCGAATGCCTCGGCAGGCTGATCTTACATAAATAAAATAAAATAGATATGTGCTCTACAAATATATATGGGTCTCATTCTTCCTGATGGCTCCCTAGAGGAAAAACCTCCTTCACAGCCGTGTGTTTCTCAAGATTCTCTGTGGAGAAGTAAAAAATTTAAACTGACATCGCTTCCGATGATTCAGACACATGGATCGGCCTATAACAGTGCCAAAAAGGTCTTTTTTGATGGAATTCTGGCTTCATCGCTATTCAGTGAAGGTTGCCTTTTCTGGTTCTTATTTATATGTCCCCAACCCTTCCTAATGACTTAACCTGTGGTAAAATAAGGCAGGGATCTGAGGTGAGATAATGAGAGGATTAAAGCATGGTCCTCATGAGCCAAAAGTGCTAGTTCCAAAAGGCAGCTGGACTTTCTTAGCTTTTTTCCCCCTTGAAATTGTTTCGCTTCTGATTCAAGAAGCTTCATCAGTTCTCATCTAAGAAGCTGCTTCTTTGGGGAACTGGTGAAGCTTCTTGGATGAGAAGTGAAATATTTGTGAAGAGAAAGAAAAAAACCAAGAAAAAACCCACAAGGAAGTTGCCTTTTGGAAGTAGCACCTTTGAGACAACCATGACAAAGATACAGTTGTACAGAGGAATCATTGAGTCTGTCATCTGCACCTCTATCACTGTCTGGTTTGGTGCTGCAACCCAACAGGACCGACACAGACTTCAGAGGACAATCAGAACTGCAGAAAAAACAATGGCTGCCAACCTGCCTTCCATTGAGGACCTGTATACTGCACGAGTCAAAAAGAGGGCGGGGAAAATATTTACTGACCCCCCACATCCTGGACACAAATTGTTTCAACCCCTACCCTCAAAACGTCGCTACAGAGCACTGCACACCAAGACAACTAGACACAAGAACAGTTTTTTCCCGAACGCCATCACTCTACTAAACAAATAATTCCCTCAACACTGTCAGACTTTCTACTAAATCTGCACTTCTATTCTACTAGTTTTTCTCATCATTCCTTTCACCCATTTCCTCCCATGTTGACTGTAGGACTGTAACTTAGAAACATAGAAACATAGAAGACTGACGGCAGAAAAAGACCTCATGGTCCATCTAGTCTGCCCTTATACTATTTTCTGTATTTTATCTTACAATGGATCTATGTTTATCCCAGGCATGTTTAAATTCAGTTACTGTGGATTTATCTACCACGTCTGCTGGAAGTTTGTTCCAAGGATCTACTACTCTTTCAGTGAAATAATATTTTCTCACGTTGCTTTTGATCTTTCCCCCAACTAACTTCAGATTGTGTCCCCTTGTTCTTGTGTTCACAAACTTGTTGCTTATATCCTAAGATTTTTATTAATATTGCTTCTTCATTGGTTATTTGACCCCTATGACAATCATTAAGTGTCGTACCACATGATTATTGACAAATGTATATTTTATTTTATGTACGCTGAGAGCATATGCACCAAGACAAATTCCTGGTGTGTCCAATCACACTTGGCCAATAAAATTCTATTCTATTCTATTCTATTCTATTCTATTCTATTCTATTCTATTCTGAGAGGTAGACGGATGGGAGGATTTCCCCTAAAGTCTACCACCATTTCTACGGTTTTGAGTGTGTTATTGTTCCGTTCGCACCACAAGTAGTAGGATTTTCTTTTTTTCTACGCTGCTGGTCAGCCCCATTCATGCTCCATGTCTTGCTGTGTTTCAAAGTTCTCTCTTGGGAAAAGACCCTTAGTTGACGGAGCAGGCAGAGAATCCACAGTTCCTGTTGTAGCCCTGCTCATATGATGCACGCTGGCACCACTGCATTGCAGTATTTGTTTGAATAGAGGTCTTTGCCAGGTGAAACAATTAGCAGGTAACACCTTACGCTTAGAATGGGGAGTGGGGCGGTGGCCGAGTGGTGGAGCTCTCACCTCACAATCTGGAGGCTGTGAGTTCGATCCTAGGTAGAGGCTGACATTTCTCTCTCTCTCTGGACACACACTGAGAATATATCTGCTGAACAAAACTCTGCATTGGCGACAGGAAGAGCATCCAACCATTAAAATACATTCTGCTAGCTCCATTCAAATTACTCCACACTGCAAGGGATTATGGGGTCCTTAAATGATGACGTAATGGGGTGTGTAACAAGAAGTTTGACCAGTGTGCCCTAAGAGAGTAATCCATTGGCAGGCGTGATGCATTATCCTTTCCCCTCTCCAGAACCAACATTACGGGACCACCTTCGATCTCATACCTCATTGCGGTCACAGAGTCGGCCTTCTCTAGGTCCTGTCCACCAAGCAATGCCGGTTGGCGGGACCAAGGGGAAGAGCCTTCTCTGCGGTGGCTCCGACCTTATGGAATCAACTGCCCCCAAAGATCCGCATTATCTCCTCCCTTACCGGTCTTCCGGAAAGCCGTTAAGACCTGGCTTTTCCGGCAGGCCTGGAATTAGATTGTCTGCTGTGTGTGTATGGTTCTTTTAAAGATATTATTTTATTGTTATTATATTACTGATTTTATTATGCAGTCTTGATTGTATTTTAATGCTATCGTATTTATTCAATTGAGGTCTCCAGAACTGAACACAGTATTCCAAATGTGGTCTCACCAGCGCTCTATATAAAGGGAGCGCTGGTGAGACCACATTTGGAATACTTTGGAATACATGAGGCAAGAGACGGTCCCTTGAGATAGGGAGGATACGGAAGGGTTTATATTCCTTGTGGACAGCTGGTGACAGTTCAGACAACCAGGTTGCCTGGCTGGATTAGAAGTCCGGGGATCCCAACTCACAACACTTGTTTTATACTTTTCCATCCTCTTTCAGAGCTCTGGTTGCGTCCCTCTTGTTTGGTTTCAATTGCTGAGCCTAATTGTTTTGCTGCCTCCCTTATTATCTTGACTAAACATTGCCGTCTTTAATCCGGGGTCTATTGCTAGCTCGGCATTCTTCTTCTTTTTAAGATGGTTTCCTTTCCTCTAGGCTAACAGGTTAAGAAGATGGAGTGACCTAGGAAAGTCAGCAAGGGGAGCTAATTATTTTATGTACAGAGGAGGCTCACTAAGCCCATCCCTGTGGACTGCGTTCGAACCGGCAGCCTTTTCCTCTTGAGCGCAAAGCACTTCGGGAGCTGGAGAATGGCGGATCCAGAACGAAACAGACCTCTGGGAATTGAGGCTGTGCTATAGCTGCACGGAGCACGGATGGTGTGGAAGAATTAACAGGAGGCTACCCAATGAGCTGGAACATTAAATTGCACTCGCCACCACGGCTCACAAGTTCTTGCAGGACCAGCGTGATTTTGCTGCTGCACCTGTGGAGGTAGCAAAATTGCGCCCATGTTTCGGCGAGGTTTTACTTGCGGCTCCGTGTAAAATGTTGCTACCTCCACAGGGGCAGCAGCAAAATCTCACTGGTCCTGCAAGAATTTATGAGCAAGCGCAATTTAGCATTCCAGCTTGCTAAGGCTACTTTAACCAATGTCGTTTGGCGGGACCCAGGAGAAGAGCCTTCTCTGTGGCGGCCCCGACCCTCTGGAACCAGCTAATCCCAGATAGCAGGGTTGCCCCCACCCTCCTTGCCTTTCACAAGCTCCTTAAAACCCACCTCTGTCGTCAGGCATGGGGGAATTGAAATTTTCCCTTCCCCCTAGGCTTATAGAATTTACACATGGTATGCTTGTATGTATGAGTGGTTCTTTAAATTGGGGTTTTTAAGATTGTTTTTAATATTAGATTTGTTTACATTGTCTTTTTATACTGTTGTTAGCCGTCCTGAGTCTTCGGAGAGGGGTGGCATTCAAATTGAATCAAATCAAATCAAATCAAATCAAATCAATACCTGACTTTCTGGGAGCAGCTTCCTATCTGTTTTAGGCCAGGGTTTCTTGGGATGTGGATCTTTGGGGATTTTTAGGGTGAACGTAAAGTCAACTCTTACTCTTAGGCAAGAAAAACCCAAATTACATCTATAGACATAAGAACCGTTAGCCGCCCTGAGTCCTTCGGGACTGGGCAGCATAGAAGTCGAATAAATAAATAAACAGTTTTTCCCCAAACGCCATCACTCTGCTAAACAAATAATTCCCTCAACACTGTCAAACTATTTACAAAGCCTGCACTACTAGTTTTTTCTCATCATTCCTATCACCCATTTCCTCCCACTTATGACTGTATGACTCTAACTTGTTGCTTGTATCCTTAAGATTTTTATTAATATTGTTTCTTCATTGCTTATTTGACCCCTATGACAATCATTAATTATTATTATTATTATTATTTATTGGATTTGTATGCCGCCCCTCTCCACAGACTCGGAGCGGCTAACAACAATGATAAAAAACAACATGTAACAATCCAATTTAATAAAACAACTAAAAACCCTTATTATAAAAAACCAAACGTACACACAAACATACCATACATAACTTGTAATGGCCATGTGAAAGGAATATCCTAACTCCCCCATGCCTGGCGACAAAGGTGGGTCTTGAGTAATTTGTGAAAGACAAGGAGGGTGGGGGCCGTTCTAATCTCTGGGGGGAGTTGATTCCAGAGGGGCGGGGCCGCCACAGAGAAGGCTCTTCCCCCGGGGCCCGCCAAACGACATTGTCTTGTACCTCTTGATTCTTGACAAATGTATCTTGTATAGGTATAATGTAATCCGACCAATCAGGCATTTACATTGGGGGGTGTCCCTCTGACCTTCCTGCCAATCCGCTTAAAGCTCTGTTGGGAGAATTGGTGCTAGACTTATGGTTGGGGGCCACCACAACCTGTATTAATGGGTCACGGCATTAGAAAGGTTGAGAACCACTGTCCGTTATAGGAACTGGGCATGGCTACTCTACTGAAGAGAAGGACCAGGGGAGACCTAATAGCAGTCTTCCAATATTTGATGGGCTGCCACAGAGAGGAGGGGGTCAAGCTCTTTTCCTGAAGATCAGACAAGGAACAATGGATGGAAACTGATCAAGGAGAAGATTCAACCTAGAAATAAGGAGAAATTTTCTGACAGTGAGAACAATCAACCCATGGAACAGAAAAGTTGCCTTTGGAAGTTGTGGCAGCTTCATCACTGGAAGCTATCAAGAAGAGATTGTTGTCAGAAATGGGGGTAGGGTCTCCTGCTTGGGCAGGGGGTTGGACTAGATGACCTACAAGGCCCCTTCCAATTCTGTTAATCTGTATAAACATACGTGTGTGTGTGTGTGTGTTGTATGTGAACAACCTTGCGGGAAGAGGGGAAGAGATGCTGCTTAGGAAGTCACCAGAGAACAGAGGCAGGAGCCCTGAGTTGGTCAACAGTTGGACGAAGAATCTTAGGAAGGACTTGTCCTGGTGCAGGGGCAGGCAAAGTTGGCTCTTCTGTGACCTGTGGACTTCAACTCCCAGAATTCCTCAGCTGGCATGATTGGCTCAGGAATTCTGGGGGTTGAAGTCCACAAGTCATAGAAGAGCCAACTTTGCCTCCCCTTGTAACCTAGTGCAGCGTTTCCCAACCTTGACAACTTGAAGTTTAGTTTAGTTTTATTGGATTTATATGCCGCCCCTCTCCGAAAACTCGGGGCGGCTAACAGCAATCATAAACAGTATACAATACTAATCCAATACTAAAAGCGAATTAAAAACCCCTTAATATAAAAAACCAAACATACATTCAAACATACCATACATACAATTGTAAAGGCCTAGGGGGAGAAGGAATCTTAATTCCCCCATGCCTGGCGACAGAGGTGGGTTTTAAGTAGCTTGCGAAAGGCAAGGAGGGTGGGGGCAATTCTAATCTCTGGGGGGAGTTGGTTCCAGAGGGCCGGGGCCACCACAGAGAAGGCTCTTCCCCTAGGTCCCACCAAGCGGCATTGTTTAGTTGACAGGACCCGGAGAAGACCCACTCTGTGGGACCTAACCGGTCGCAGGGATTCGTGTGGCAGAAGACGGTCCCTGCTCCCAGAATTCCCCATCCAGCGAATGTTGGCTGGGGAATTCTGGGAGTTGAAGTCCAGATATCTTCAAGTTGCCAAGGTTGGGAAACACTGACCTAGTGGATCAAGCAGTGAAAAGTGGTGGCAGGGAGTTTGTGCCTTCGGGTTTGCAAGATGCTGTCA
Source organism: Erythrolamprus reginae (assembly GCF_031021105.1). Taxonomy (NCBI): domain Eukaryota; kingdom Metazoa; phylum Chordata; class Lepidosauria; order Squamata; family Dipsadidae; genus Erythrolamprus; species Erythrolamprus reginae. Next base: position 6,107,451 of record NC_091960.1, read on the forward strand.
ATGTAGCCTTACAATGAGGTAGGATTAGTTCCCCTAATCCTGTTTCCTGACTGGCTTACTCGGAGAGGGCCAACAGACCGTGTAAGTAGGAAGGTGTATTCTTTGCATACTAAGTTACCGTATATACTTGTGGGTAAGCCTATCTTTGGAGAAACCTTGAAATTTTTTTGTATGGTTTAAATTTTCCCAATTGATTGATCTGCGGGTGGCACGTTTTTGACGATACCTTGGTTAAAACTTTGGGGGGGGGGAATTTTTTATTATTGTTGTTATTGTTATTATTATTATTATTATTATTTATTATTATCATTATTATTATTATTATTATTATTATTATTATTTATTGGATTTGTATGCCACCCCTCTCCGCAGACTCGGGGCGGCTAACAACAGCAGTAAAACAGTACAACAAAATCCAATACTAAAAACAGTTAAAAACCCATTATATAAAAACCAATCATACATACAAACTTACCATACATAAAATTGTGAAGGCCTAGGGGGAAAGTGTATCTTAGTTCCCCCATGCCTGGCGGCAGAGGTGGGTTTTAAGCAGCTTATGGAAGGCAAGGAGGGTGAGGGCAATTCTAATCTCTGCGGGGAGTTGGTTCCAGAGGGTCGGGGCCGCCACAGAGAAGGCTCTTCCTCTGGGTCCCGCCAAGCGACATTGTTTGGTTGACGGGACCCAGAGAAGACCCACTCTGTGGAACCTAACTGGTCGCTGGGATTCGTGCAGCTAATATAGGTGGGTACTTTTCATTAAGGTAGATTTTTGCAGATAGGCCCATGCGCCGATCAGCTGAACTCCATGTTAGGAGTGTAGTTTGGCACAAAAACTCTTGGCTTACATGCAAGTATATACGGCAATATACACATGATCTTATGATCAAAACAAGTCGATCATTTGAGAATAATTGGCAGGCTTCTAGAGCTTGAGCGATGGGACTTAATTTGTTCTGTAAATAACTTTCTGTGGGATGCAAATTATGTGGGCTGGTTACCGTATTTTTCGGAGTATAAGAACCATTTCCCCCACTCCAATTAAAGTGGGTGAAAACTTAGGTGTGTCTAAATAGACTGAATACAGGCATTGTTGGTCTGTAGTACTTTGCAGTCTTTTTTGCCCAAAACACACCCATTCTTCTGCTTCTGGGGGCTAGAGCGGGCAAAAACACGATGCACAGAGGCCAAAAACTATCATTTCCTTGTTTTTCTCCTGTAAATTTAGGTGCATCTTATAGTTTTTATAGTCTTAGAAACATAGAAACACAGAAGACTGACGGCAGAAAAAGACCTCATAGTCCATCCAGTCTTCCCTTATACTATTTCCCGTATTTTATCTTAGGATGGATCTATGTTTATCCCAGGCATGTTTAAATTCAGTTACCGTGGATTTACCAACCACGTCTGCTGGAAGTTTGTTCCAAGCATCTACTACTCTTTCAGTCAAATAATATTTTCTCACATTGCTTCTGATCTTTCCCCCAACTAACTTCAGATTGTGTCCCCTTGTTCTTGGGTTCACTTTCCTATTAAAAACACTTCCCTCCTGGACCTTATGTAATCCTTTAACATATTTAAATCATTCAATCATGTCCCCCCTTTTCCTTCTGTCCTCCAGACTCTACAGATGGAGTTCATGAAGTCTTTCCTGATAAGTTTTATGCTTAAGACCTTCCACCGTCTTTGGACCCGTTCAATTTTGTCAATATCTTTTTGTAGGTGAGGTCTCCAGAACTGAACACAGTATTCCAAATGGGGTCTCACCAGCGCTCTATACAGTGGGATCACAATCTCCCTCTTCCTGCTTGTTATTATTATTATTATTATTTATTAGTTTTTTTATGCCGCCCCTCTCCGTAGAATCTAGCTACTCTTATAGTTCGAAAAATGCACGAGAACCACTCCTAAGTCATTCTTCTCAATGTTGTTGTAACTTTGGCTGTTAAAGGAATGACTGTAACTCAAAGACTACTTGCATTCCAGTTTGTTTCAACCACGGCTTGTTGATGCAATATATGGACCTACATACCGAGAACACGCAATGTCGTTTGGCGGGCCTCAGGGGAAGAGCCTTCTCTGTGGTGGCCCCGGCCCTCTGGAACCAACTCCCCTCAGAGATTAGAATAGCCCCCACCCTCCTCGCCTTTCGTAAGCTCCTTAAAACCCACCTCTGCCGTCAGTCATGGGGGAACTGAGATATTCTTTCCCCCTAGGCCTTTACAATTTATGCATGGTATGTTTGTTTGTATGTATGTTTCGTTTTACAAGTAAGGTTTTTTTTAACTGTTTTAGTATTGGATTTACATGCTGTTTTGTAGTACTGTTGTTAGCCGCCCCGAGTCTACGGCATACAAATCCAATAAATAATAATAATAATAATAATAATAATAATAACTCTCTGAAACTCTTTTCAACCGATTGCAATTTTTTTAAAGTTCCGCGGCTCAGGAGCATAGATTTCTGAGCAATACGCTACAAACTCAATTTCAAACCTATCATTTAGGGCAATCATTCAGTTAAGGAAACTTGATGTGGTTAATTGTACGAATTGTAATTAGACCTGAATAAATGTGTCGATGAATAAAACAATAGTTTCGATGGGGGGAAATAAAATCCCTTTTAGCTCCATGTCTGCGTCACAGCAGGTAAATATCTGATTCCGCCAGATTCTTTCTTGGTGGGAAGAAATAGGCCCCTCCTGAAGAAATGTTAAGCGCTTTTTCAATTGGAAAGCATTAAATTTCCGCTGCCCCCCCTTCGGAAAGCAGAATCTCGCCAAAGGAGAGGCGTATTTGTTACAGGGGGAAAAAAATCCACAGTATTTTTTGTAGGGGGCCCATTGGTTTATTCCTACGTAAGGTTTCGTTCACTGTAATTTCCTCAGCTGCTTGAGTTCTGAACTTATATGCAGTGGTGCTTGAGGATTAGGAGAAGGAAGGAAGTTATTGTTTTGCAACTTTTGTATTTGTATTATTATTTTGTAAGCCGCCTCGAGTCCTTTGGGATAGAAACACAGAAACATATAAGACTGACGGCAGAAAAAAGACCTCGTGGTCCATCTAGTCTGCCCTTATACTATTTCCTGTATTTTATCTTAGGATGGATATATGTTTATCCCAGGCATGTTTAAATTCAGTGACTGTGGATTTACCAACCACGTCTGCTGGAAGTTCATTAATTAATTAATTAATTAATTAATTAATTAATTAATTAATTAATTCATTCATTCATTCATTCATTCATTCATTCATTCATTCATTCATTCATTCATTCATTCATTCATTCGACTTCTATGCTGCCCAATCCCTTATATAGAGCGCTGGTGAGACCACATTTGGAGTACTGTGTTCAGTTCACCTACAAAAAGATATGGACAAAATTGAACGGGTCCAAAGAGGGGCTACAAGAATGGTGGAAGGTCTTAAGCATAAAACGTATCAGGAAAGACTTCATGAACTCCATCTGTATAGTCTGGAGGACAGAAGGAAAAGGGGGGACATGATCAAAACATTTAAAGATGTCAAAGGGTTAAATAAGGTTCGGGAGGGAAGTGTTTTTAATAGGAAAGTGAACACAAGAACAAGGGGGGCACAATCTGAGTTTAGTTGGGGGAAAGATCAAAAGCAATGTGAGAAAATGTTATTTGACTGAAGATGCTTGGAACAAACTTCCAGCAGACGTGGTTGGTAAATCCACAGTAACTGAATTTAAACATGCCTGGGGTAAATCTACAATAATTGAATTTAAACATGCCTGGGATAAACTTAAGATAAAACACAGAAAATAGTATAAGGGCAGACTAGATAGACCATGAGGTCTTTTTCTGCTGTCAATCTTCTATGTTTCTATGACTATTGATTGATTGATTGATTGATTGATTGATTGCACTTATAGGTCACCCAACTTCTGCCGGACTCTGGTTGTGTACACCATGTAAAAAAACCAGTATAAAAACAATCTGAAATCTGTAGAAAACCATTCCTCTCGTTTAGTGGCCAGGACAAGCTGTTATCAAGATTGCTCAACCTGCAGTTAGATTGCTCTACTTGCAGATATAATAAGTAGTTCACCCAAACAAGATTTCCCTTGCTCTGAAACACTCACGTCGTGGGTTAATAAGCGCGTCTTTATTATTCCGAGGATGACTACAAAAGCCGGTGTAAAAAGCCTTTTTAAAAGCTTCCCCAGTGGCTTCGCACGTCGGTTTCAAAGCCGTCAGACTCTCTCAACTGACATGCGTTTCGTGCAAGTCCGCATCTCAGAAGATAAACCCGCTTTGGTATTAATATAAACGAACCGTTCGTTTATCGTCGACCTGAATATCTGGGGTGTCTTTCAAAGCGCTTTGATTTTTTTCAATGGATGGATCAGAGGGGTTTTCACCCTTTCCCGTGTCGTGAGTGAGTGGAACGGGTGATTTCATGGAGGTTTTGCAGTCGGGCAAGGAAGAAATATACCTCTTTTAATAATTAAAACTTTAATATCGCAAGGCTCCTCCGTCTGAGCCCACCTTCGGCCTTGCCAAGGCAAAAATGAGTAGCACAGGCCAAGGGACAGCTCTTCGTTGCCTGGGTCTTTCTTTTAAAAATATTGGTTGTGATCTAACCCAGATGCTGAAAACCCCCAGATAATAATTTAATTCATTAATAATAATTTATTAGATTTGTATGCCGCCCATTCTCCGAAGACTCGGGGCGGCTCACAATAACATAAACGGTGTACAAATCCAATTATTGAAAAATACAGTTTAAAACCCTTATAAATAAAATAACCACACAATCCAATCAAACCATACACTAACCTTGACATTTGGTGTGTGTGTTAATTTCCCCATGCCTGGCGACAAAGATGAGTTTTTAATAACTTACGAAAGGCGAGGAGGGTGGGGGCAATCCTAATCTCTGGGGGGATTTGGTTCCAGAGGGCTGGGGCCGCCACAGAGAAGGCTGTTCCCCTGGGTCCTGTCAGACGGCATTGTTTAGTCCAGTGATTTTTAACCTTTTTTGAGCTGCGGTACATTTTTTACATTTACAAAACCATCAGGCACATTGAGTGAGGAGGGGCGGCTAAAAAAAGTTTGGACAAAAAAATTATCTCTCTCTTCCTCCCTTTTGCTCTATTTCTCTCTCCCTCCCTCTTTCTCTCCCTTTCTCTTTTCTCTCTCTCTCTCCATCCCTCTTTCTCTCTTCCTTCTTTCCTCTTTTTTGCTCTCTTTATCTCTCCCTCCCTACCTCCCTCTATGTCTTTCTCTCTCCCACCTTCCCTCCCTCTCTTTCTCTCTCTCTTGCTTTCTTTCTTTCTCTCTCTTGCTCTCTCTCTTGCTTTCTTTCTCTTGTTCTCTTTCTCTCTCTCTTTCTTTCTTTCTTTCCTGTTTTCTTTCTCTCTCTCTTGCTTGCTTTCTCTCTCTTGCTCTTTCTTTCTCTCTTTCTCTCTCTCTTTCTTTCCCTCTCTTGTTTTTTTTCTCTCTCTGAGCTTCACGGCACACCTGACCATGTCTCGCGGCACCCTAGTGTGCCACGGCACACTGGTTGAAAAACACTGGTTTAGTCGACGGGACCCGGAGAAGACCAACTCTGTGGGACCTAATTGGCCGCTGGGATTTGTGTGGCAGAAGGCGGTCTCAGAGGTATCCAGGTAATCCTTGACTTACAACCATTGATTTAGCGGACATTAGAAGTTAGATCTTCCGAGAGTCCAGTTGCCTCTTGAAAAAGCAACTTTGGGACAACCATGGTGACAGTTGTAAGTTAACAACTGCCTAAATACACCAGAGTGTGCCAAAGGGTGAGGCTGCTGTCCAGTGAAGGGCCGAAATTTTTTTCACTACCACACTGTGGACATGGCTTAATTTGTGGGTGTGGCTTGCTGGCCATGTGACCAGGTGGGAGCTTGACGATCATGTGACTGGGGGATGGCTTAAAGGTCATGTGACTGGCTTAAAGTAAATGTGATAAATTCCGGTTGTCAGTGCATAGTAGTACCTCTACTTAAGAACACCTCTACTTATGAATTTTTGTAGATAAGAATTGGGTGTTCAAGATTTTTTTGCCTCTTCTCAAGAACCATTTTCCATTTACAAACCTGAGCCTCCGAAACTGTGGCTGGAAAAGGCAGGGAGGAGCCTACGTGGGGCCTCTCTAGGAATCTCCTGGGAGGAAACAGGACTGGAAAAGGTGGGGAGAAGCCTCCATTAGGCCTCTCTAGGAATCTCCTGGGAGGAAAAAGGACCGGAAAAAGCGGGGAGAAGCCTCCATGGGGCCTCTCTAGGAATCTCCTGGGAGGTAACAGGGCCGGAAAAGGCAGAGAGAAACCTCCATGGGGCCTGTCTAGGAGTCTCCTGGGAGAAAACAGGGCCTCCACCCTCCCTGTGGTTTCCCCAATCGCACGCATTATTTGCTTTTACATTGATTCCTATGGGAAAAAATTGCTTCTTCTTACAAACCTTTCTACTTAAGAACCTGGTCACAGAATGAATTAAGTTCGTAAGTAGAGGTTCCACTGTACTAGTTTTGGGATTTGGGTGGGTTTCTGAGAGTCGCTTTATCTGGCTGGGAATACAGTGATACCTCATCTTACAAATGCCTCGTCATACAAACTTTTTGAGATACAAACCCTGGGTTTAAGATTTTTTTTCCCCTTCTTACAAACTATTTTCACCTTACAAACCCACCGCCGCTGCTGGGATGCCCCGCCTCTGGACTTCCGTTGCCAGCGAAGCACCCAGTGCTGCTGGGATTTCCCTGAGGCTCCTCTCCATGGGAAACCCCACCTCCGAACTTCCGTTGCCAGCGAAGCACTTTTTTTTGGTGATGCTGAGATTCCCCTGCTGGGATTCCCCCGCAGCATCGCAAAAACACAGAAATCCAGAGGTGGGGTTTCCTATGGAGGGGAACCTCAGGGGAATCCCAGCGGTGCAAAAACTGGGGCATTGGTTGGCAAAAGGGTTGAATTTTGGGCTTGCATGCATTAATCGCTTTTCCATTGATTCCTATGGGAAACATTGTTTCGTCTTACAAACTTTTCACCTTAAGAACCTCGTCCTGGAACCAATTAAGTTTGTAAGACAAGGTCTCACTGTACATGTACTGTACCCTCTTGAATCTCCCCTTACTCTTAAGCGGTCTGCTCCGCTATGCCTTCTTGGAAAGACAGAGAGAAGTATTTCTGGAGAGCTGATGTTAATCCGTGCCGAGCAATCTTGAGAAAGCTTTGGGCTGATTCTAATCTGGAACGAAAGCCAAGGATTAAGATGGAACAGTTGGAGTGGCAGTTCTACAAATATGCTTCGGTGGAACGGGCCAGAGGTATAGAGAAGCTGGCAATTCCTTTCAATCTGATGGTTTTATGACGTTGTATGAAAAACGAAGTTAGGGAAGGAGGTAGAGAGCTGGTGGTGTTTTTTTGCGAGGCCGGGGGAGTGGGGAGTGGAGCTCGCTGCGTGCTGTTTTTAAAAAGGCTTCCATTCCAATCCCACTGGAAAAGCCCGGTACAAAAACACGAGGGATGCAAAGACCGGTAAACACAATTAAAGCCTTTGATATCGGCAAAGCAGACAAACCGCTTTCAAGATAAATGGCGTGTTATGGCCATACCAATTTCCTATAGAGCTTAGGGCAAGAGTTAAAAGGCCTTGTTTCATGGGAAGCCTGACACGACCACAAAATGGGAAATGGAATTTGGAGCAAAACCTCATTTGCATTATTAGCTTTGCACAGCGAGCCAAGTTGTGTCCAGAATGCGTTGTGGCACGGTGCAGCTGTCGGGCGTAGGTACAATTGGTGCAGATTGGAACATTGTATTCGCCGGCAGTTTCTGTAAAAAGGAGCCGATTTTTCCCCTCCTGTACCCTTCCAAAAAAGCACCCACGAGTCACGACCCTATAGTCCATATAGGACTACAGTGGTACCTCTATTTACAAACTTAATTTGTTCCGTGACCAGGTTCTTAAGTAGAAAGGTTTGTAAGAATAAGCAATTTTTTCCCATAGGAATCAATGTAAAAGCAAATAATGCGTGTGATTGGGGAAACCACAGGGAGGGTGGAGGCCCTGTTTCCTCCCAGGAGATTCCTAAAGAGGCCCCACGGAGGCTTCTCCCCGCCATTTCCGGCCCTGTTTCCTCCCAGGAGATTCCTAGAGAGGCCCCACGGAGGCTTCTCTCCACCTTTTCCGGTCCTGTTTCCTCCCAGGAGATTCCTAAAGAGGCCCCACGGAGGCTTCTCCCCACCTTTTCCGGCCCTGTTTCCTCCCAGGAGATTCCCAGAGAGGCCCCATGGAGGCTTCTCCCCACCTTTTCCAGCCCTGTTTCCTCCCAGGAGATTCCTAGAGAGGCCCCACGGAGGCTTCTCCCCACCTTTTCCAGCCCTGTTTCCTCCCAGGAGACTCCTAGAGAGGCCCCACGGAGGCTTCTCCCCACCTTTTCCGCCCCTGTTTCCTCCCAGGAGACCCCTAGAGAGGCCCCACAGAGGCTTCTCCCCTGCCTTTTCTGGTCCTGTTTCCTCCTAGGAGAATTCCTTCGCTGGCTGGGGAATTCTGGGAGTTGAAGTCCAAATATCTTCAAGCGGCCCAGGTTGGGAAACACTACTCTATCGCTTGAATGCCATTGAGCCTTCCTTATCTGGTCTTTCCCAGGCAGCAGCTGCCAGGATGGTGAGATTCCTGTAAAAGAGGCAAACGACATTGAAGTACCATAAAAATATTTAACAGGGATGAAAAGAAAGGAGGAGAGAGACAGAGATGGTGAGACAAACGTAAGCTAAGATGAGGAAATATGATGAAGTGTATGTAGCGCTTGGCTTCACTGTGACTACGGTGGGAGACGAGGAAAGACCGGGATGTTGACTTGGTCTAAAAATGTTGGCAGCAGACAGCATGAAATCAAATACGTAAATTAAGGCGCCATTTAAACACATCACATCCCAATCATGCTGATAAGCCGCTTGAGTTTTTTCAGCGAAAACGTGCTGAATATTGCAAACAATCGTCCCAGCAGAGAGGTGTGTGCAAAATATTTATTTTTTCCTGGGTGGGGCACAACAAAAAATAATTGAGAAACACTATCATAGCATTACCAGAAGCAATGCTGGATTCAAATCAATGCCTGCAGATGTACAAATGTATGCCTCTGGCTTGGTGGCACATGAGCCAGTTCCCCATGGAAATGTGTTTTCTGGCCACGATCAGAAATAATTTCCGTTACTCCTTTCAAAGAGGGTGGTAAGATAGAAGGTAGAGGCAGTGTGTGAACTGCGTGAAGTACAGTTCTACGCTTTCCTCCCCCTTGGCAAACATCCACTTAAATGTATCCGCTACCTGATTATTTGAGAGCATCTGTCTAATCAATTTGATCATTCATCTGATTAATGATAATTATTTGTTCATCAGATTGAGCGATAAGCTTCAAAGGTATAGGGAGGAAGTCCTGGAGGGGCTCACGATTTAAAATAAGTTGGCAGTGGGTTCTCCCCCACGCGTATCTTTTTCCTTTCATAATAATAATAATGATAATAATAATAATAATAATAATAATAATAATAACAACTACAAGCATAGACATGATGCTGTGGCACAGATGATCCACTGGAACCTGTGCCGGAACTACCATTTACCAGTGGCGAAGAACTGGTGGGATCATAAGCCCGAAAAAGTGGTCGAAAATGAGCAAGCAAAACTACTGTGGGACTTCCAACTTCAGACTGACCGAATTCTGAAGCATAACACACCAGACATTGTGATCGTGGAGAAAAAGAAAGCATGGATCATCGACATCGCAATCCCAGGAGACAGCAGAATTGAGGAGAAGCAGCTAGAGAAATTAGTGAAATACGAAGATCTAAAAATCGAGCTGCAACGACTCTGGCATAAGCCCGTGAAAGTGGTCCCAGTGGTCCTTGGCACGCTGGGCGCAGGGCCAAAGGATCTCAGCGGACATTTGGAAACCATCGGAATTGACAAAATCTCCATCTGTCAATTGTAAAAGGCCGCTTTACTGGGATCGGCAAACATAATTCGCCGCTACATCACGCAGTCCTAGGTGCTTGGGAAGCGCCCGACTGGTGATGGAATACGAAATCCAGCATAGTGATCTAGTTTGCTGTGTTGTATTAACATAATAATAATAATAATAATAATAATAATAATAATAATAATAATAATAATAATAATTATTATTATTATTATTTATTAGATTTGTATGCCGCCCCTCTCCGCAGACTCTGGGCAGCTCACAACAATAATAAAACAATGTACAATGTGACAAATCTAATGTTGAAAAGAAAACACATTAAACACCCAACATTTAAAAACCATGCAACATTTCAGAAACAGTCTCCAAAGTTGTAAGGCCCAGGAGTTTTGCCCCTCGTCCACCCCTCTTTCCTGATTTTTGCCAAACCTTGCGCCTCCCTTATACAGTAATCCCTCACTACTTCCTGGTTCATCTTTCGCGGATTCGCTATTTCACGGGTTTTTGCAAAGGGAAAAGAACGCCGGGGCAGGGATGGTTTGTGTGTGTGTGTATGGGAACTGCAGCGGCGGCCTCCTTCAGCCCGCACGGTGGCTGAGAGAAGCTGGTCTCTCTCAGTGGTCAACAGCGGTGGGTTGTTAACAATACAGGGAGGGTTTAAAAGTCCAAATGCTCATTAAACACATATGAAAGCAGCATTCCTCTACTTCGCGGAAATTCATTTTTTGCGGGTGGTCTTGCAATTAATTTTAATTATTAGATTTGTTACCATATATTGTTTTTATCACTGTTGTGAGCTGCCCCGAGCAGTGTTCCCTCTAATTTTTTGGGGGGGTGGGCGGAAAAGTATAGTGTCTGAGCGGCAGTCCCTTCGGGACTGGGCGGCACTCTTTCCCTCTCACTCTTTCCCTCTCGGCTTCTGGGCAGGATTGAAAAACTCTGAGTTGATGATGATTTTTAAGTGAGCCATTGCTCACTGCTCAGCTTAGAGGGAACTATGGCCCCGAGTCTACCGAGAGGGGCGGCATACAAATCTAATAAATAATAATAATAATGCATCCCCCGTGAAAAATGAGGGATCACTGTATACTGTACAAATAAAGTCAATAGTAGCAAGGAAAAAGGGCAGTGATCATTGATACCGTAGGTCAGTGATGGTGAAACTATGGCAAGGGTGCCAAAAAACAGCACAGTGGGGGAAACCGGAAGTGCATTTTCTGAACTTCCGGTTTGCCCATTGTGTTGTTTTTTGCACTCTGGACCTTCGGGGAGCTTCTCTGAACCCTCTGGTGTGCAAAAAACAGCACAATGGCCAAACCGGAAGTGCATTTTCCGAACTTCCGGTTTGCCTGTTTGGGCAATTTTGTCACCTACCAGGCTTCAGAAAGGCCTGTGCACATGTACAGCAGGCACTGCGATGGGGGTGCACTCGCGTGGGCGGGGGAGGGAAAGGGTGTGGGCACATGCACATATGCTAACACCCCCCCTCCCCCTACCTTTTGGCACTCAAACCAAAAAAGGTTCACCATCCCTGCGTTAGACTCTTTCCATACAAAAGCATTCATACAGATACAAAAACCACCCCTTCCCCTTTGAAAAATTGACCATCAATTCTTCATTGTGGGAAACCAGGGATTTTAGTTTCTGGATGTTTGGGGGGTGGGGGTGTTGAAAAGCTCAGTCTACCCCCCCCACCCTCCTTTCCCCTCGGTTTTTTTCATATTCCTTCCAGAGACGGGAAGAACCAAATGTTTATTGAACAGACAGAGGGAAAAAAATATGCATGGCTCTAATCTGGTCAGAGTTTGCCCGGTTTTGTCTCCGGGCATATGTGTTCACATTGCATTTGAGAATTGGGGCGTAACCTGGGTCAGGCTAAGAGAAGCAGAAAGCCGGCCCCCGAATGGCTGAAGATAGCGATTTACTCCTAAAGATAAACAGCCTGGAGCAGATGGCAAAGAAGCCGTTGCATCCCACAGAAGTCAGGAACGGGTCCATCAGCTCCCAGCTGTGTGTGTGTGTGTATGAGAGAGTGTGTGTTAGTGTTGCAAAGATGGTTTGGATTCTGCAGGACAAAGGGGAGAAAGCAAGCCCTGTTAGTTAATATGATACAACATTTCTGGTCTCTCTGCTTGAAAAGCAAATACCTCTCTCTCTCTCTTCCTCTCTCTCTCTCTCTTCCCCTCCCTCCTTCCCTCCCTCTCTCTCTTTCTTCCTCTCCCTCCATCCCTCTCTCTCCCTCCCACGCTCCCTCTTTCTCTCATGCTCTCTTTCTCTCATGCTCTCTTTCTCTCTTTCTCTCTTTCTCTCTTTCTCTCTTTCTCTCTTTCTCTCTTTCTCTCTTTCTCTCTTTCTCTCTTTCTCTCTTTCTCTCTTTCTCTCTTTCTCTCTTTCTCTCTTTCTCTCTTTCTCTCTTTCTCTCTTTCTCTCTTTCTCTCTTTCTCTCTTTCTCTCTCTCTCTCTCTTCCTCTCTCTCTCTCTCTTCCCCTCCCTCCTTCCCTCCCTCTCTCTCTTTCTTCCTCTCCCTCCATCCCTCTCTCTCCCTTCCACGCTCTCTCTTTCTCTCTTTCTCTCCCTCCTTTCCTCTCCCTCCTTCTTTCTCTTTCTGTCTCCCTCCCTCCCTCTCCCTCCCTCTTTCTCTCTCTCTCTCTCTCTCCCAGAGTAAAATCTGTGGTGCAGGATCCTATCTGGGTCAGTTAACGGGACCAGAACTTTATCCTTCCGAGCTTTTGGACTCATGCTGGAATCCATCCCCAGGGAACTTCTCTCTCCCTCCAGTACGTGTGTGAGAGTGAGAGACACGTTCTAATGAGAGAGAGAAAATACCTGAGGTTCGCAAATGTCAGTGTGCATGCGTGTTCCCTTTACTCACATGCGCCACATTTGCACATGTGCACGGCCTTCCATGCATGAGCTTCACTCACACTCGAACCTTCCGTGCCTCGAAAATGTGGCTAAACGGGACGGCATTATCTCCTGGCGTGTGGCCGCTAGGGGTTCGCCTGAACTGACTCAAACCCGGCTGAACACCACCTCTGTTGAGGATGGGTTCCAGCACAAGTCCGAACCCAGGTGGGATCACGCAACATCCTGGGACAAGTATTTTTTATCTCCATTTGCAAATACAGTGATACCTCATCTTACAAACGTCTCATCATACAAACTTTTCGAGATACAAACCCGGGGGTTAAGATTTTTTTTGCCTCTTCTTACAAACTATTTTCACCTTACAAATCCACTGCCACCGCTGGGATGCCCTGCATCCGGACTTCTATTGCCAGAAAAATACCCGTTTTTTCACTGCTGGGATTCCCCTGAGGCTCCCCTCCATGGGAAACACCACCTCCGGACTTCTGTGTTTTGGGGATGCTGCAATTTTACTGATGCTCCCTTCGCTGGGAAACCCCACCTCCGGACTTCCATTGCCAGCGAAGCGCTCGTTTTTGCGATGCTGGGATTCTCCTGCTGTGATTCCCCTGCAGCATCGCAAAAACACAGAAGTCTGGAGGTGGGATTTCCCATGGAGGGGAGCCTCAGGGGAATCCCAGCAGCACAAAAACGGGCACTTCGGCTGGCAAAAGGGGTGCATTTTGGGCTTGCACGCATTAATCGCTTTTCCATTGATTCCTATGGGAAACATTGTTTCGTCTTACAAACTTTTCACCTTAAGAACCTCGTCCCGGAACCAATGAAGTTTGTAAGACAAGGTATCACTGTATCTTTGGTGCTCCCAATAGCTGAGATTTATGTAACCTGGCCCTAGTAACATGCTTGGCCTAGGGCAGTAATGGCGAACCTATGGCATGGGTGCCAGAGGGGGCACGTGGAGCCATATCTGCTGGCACGCGAGCCGTTGCCCTGGCTCAGCTCCAACGTGTCTGTATGTGCCGGCCAGCTGATTTTTAGCCTCTGGGAGGGCGTTTTTGGCTTCCGGACAGCCTGTGGGAGGCTGTGGGAGGGCGTTTTTACCCTCCCCGGCTCCAGGGAAGCCTTTGGAGCCTGGGCAAGGTGAAACATGAACCTACTGGGCCCACCAGAAGTTGGGAAACAGGCCATTTCTGGCCTCCAGAGGGCCACCGGGGAGGTGGGTGAAGCTGTTTTCGTCCTCCCCAGGCATTGAATTATGGGTGTGGGCACTCACACATACAGGATGCTCTTTCGGCACCCAAGGGGAAAATAATAATAATAATAATAATAATAATAATAATAATAATAATAATAATAATTTATTGGATTTGTATGCCGCCCCTCTCCGTAGACTCAGGGCGGCTAACAACAATAATAAACACAACATGTACAATCCAATAATAAAAAACAACTAAAACCCTTATTATAAAACCAAACATACACACAAACATACCATGCATAACTTGTAATGGCCTAGGGAGAAGAGCTATCTCAACTCCCCCATGCCTGGCGGTATAAATGAGTCTTGAGTAGTTTACAAAAGACAGGGAGGGTGGGGGCAGTTCTAATCTCCGGGGGGGAGTTGGTTCCAGAGGGCCAGGGCCGCCACAGAGAAGGCTCTTCCCCTGGGGCCTGCCAAACGACATTGTTTAGTCGACGTGACCCGGAGAAGGCCAACTCTGTGGGACCTTATCGGTCGCTGGGATTTGTGCGGTAGCAGGTGGTTCCGGAGGTAATCTGGTCCAATGCCATGTAGGGCTTTAAAGGTCATGACCAACACTTTGAATTGTGACCGGAAACTGATTGGCAGCCAATGCAAGCCGTGGAGTGTTGCAGAAACGTGGGCGAATCTTGGAAGCCCCACGACGGCTCTCGCGGCTGCGTTCTACACGATCTGAAGTTTCCGAACACTTTTCAAAGGTAGCCCCATGTAGAGAGCGTTGCAGTAATCGGACCTCGAGGTGATGAGGGCATGAGCGACTGTGAGCAGTGACTCCCTGTCCAAATAGGGCCGCAACTGGTGCACCAGGCGAACCTGGGCAAACGTTCGCCATCACTGGTATAGGCCATGCCCCACGTCCACCCCTGTTTCTAACAATCAAAGAGGCCTGGGGTTGCACAGCAGGCCCTGTTGTTTGCCCGTGTGCAGAGGCAGGCAAACAACCGCCAACGTCTCCAAGTGCCCAGTTGGATTCTTTTCTCTCTTTTTTTTGGTAGCGATCAATCTTTAATGATCTTTAATTCATCTGAGCTTTCTCCAGGAGGAGAAACACCAGGAAATGTCCCAGCTGTGGCTGGAGGGAGAGAGACGGATCATCTTCACTATGCTTATCCAACCGAAGGAGTTCGGGGGGAAATAAGGCGCCTGGGATTTTTCTGCCCCATTTGTGCGTGTGATGCTCTCGGTCTTTGGCTCGAGGCTGCTTCTTACATTGTTAGCTCAATGATTGTGCACATGCACATGCGCATACTTACCAGTGGTGGGTTGCTCCTGGTTTGGCCCGGTTCTGCGGAAAACTGGTGGCAACAGGTTTTAGAATGGATTACTGGTGCGTATGCGTGCGTGCGCACACAAACACAATAGTTGTTTAAGTAGAAAAAGATACATCAGTTTGTGTCAAGTTGTGGTGTTTCTTAAAAGTGGACATGCATTCTAAGTGTGGGGCACTCACCTCTGTTTTTAGGTTTGCAGGCTGTGAATTGTTCAGCATATCTGAAGGGATAGTGGTGGAATTCCTCTCTATTTTCCTTTCTTCCTCCTTCTCTCCTTTTTTCTGTCTTTCTTTCTTTTTGTTTCTTCTTTCTTTCTTTCTTTCTCTCTTTCTTTCTCTCTCTCTCTCTCGCTTGCTTTCCTTCTTTCTCTTTCTTTCTTTCTCTCTCTCTTTCTCTCTTTCTCTCTCGCTCGCTTTCCTTCTTTCTTACTCTCTCTCTTTCTTTTGCTCTTATTCTCTCTCTCTTTCTTTCCTTCCTGCCATCCAATTGCGTGTTTCTGGGTAAATTAAACAGAATACGACAATCAGATTTTAAAAATTCATATTTAGGACTTAAATGTCTGTTACTAAGTGAGACATTTATTAAGTGAATCCTTCCCCACCATTTTATGATTCTTGCCACAGCTGTTATGTGAATCACTGCAGTTCAGTCACCATTAAAACTATGAACCGGTTGTCAATACGCTTGTGATGAGATGAATGTTGCCTGAATGGTTTTAGAAGTGCATTGTATTGTATTGTATTGCATTGCATTGCATTGCATTGCATTTATATGCCGCTCACTCCAAACGGACTCTTAGTGGCCAACAATCGTAATAAATACAACAACTATAAAAACAGTTAAAATCTAATAATAAAAATCAATAATAACAACAATGTAAATAACATACTTGCCATCAGCCTAATTCCAGGTCTGCTGGAAAAGCCAGGTCTTAACAGCTGCAGATCTCTGGAGACAGCTGGCTCCAAAGGGCTGGAGCCACCACAGAGAAGGCTCTTTCCCAAGGTCCTGCCAACTGACATTGTTTGGCGGATGGGACGTGGAAAAGACCAACTCTGTGGGCCTTTACTGGCTGCAGCGAGGTATGAGGGAGGAGGCAGTTCCCGAAGTAGACTGGCCCTGAGTTTGGGTTGTTAGATTAGTTTTAAATGTTTGGATTTCCAAATGCAACTTTTAGGATTGAATTTTATTATTGTCTATTTTGTATTCTTTTTTTTTTAATGCTGTAAGCTGCCCTGAGTCCCCAGGAGTATCCAAATAATAATTAAAATAAAACAAATAAAGTATCTGAATTTTGATCAGGTAGTCCAGGAGGAGACTGCAATGGTCATAGGTGTGAAAAATGGTCATAAGTCACATTTTAAAGTGCCTTCGCAACTTTGATCTGTTGTAAGGACTCCCCCCTACTAAATAAAGCCAAGATTTTCCCTGTGACCCGCAGAAAGCGACTCGTTGCTGTGATTTATCATGTTGGCATTGGCATTAAGCGCACACACCATCTTAACCTAAGTTCATCTATGTGTACTTTGAGTTTCGATCCTCAATAGCTTTGCGATCACCTCTTTATTTTTACCCCGTGGTTCAAGAATTCCTCCTAGAATTGAGCTGGAAGGCAGCTGGCTTTTTGTTTTTATTTCCCTGCAGAACCATCGTTGTGCAATCCGGGCTGGTCCTCGGTTTTTCTTTTTTTTTTTGTCATTTTGGATAACCACAAAGACTGTTCTCGCTTTCCTGCATGTGTGCGCGCACACAGAATGAGAGGCAGAGAGTGTGTAGAATGCTAGGTTTAGAAAACCATGCGTTGGCCAAAAAAAAGGAGGGTGGGAATAGCAGGAGAGGAAATATTTTAACCGCATAAGCATTTTAGGGAGCCAGAATTTGTTGCTGTTCATGTTAAATAATTAAATAAAGAACCTTTGTTTCTGTAAGGAAGATATAGATAGATAGATAGATAGATAGATAGATAGATAGATAGATAGATAGATAGATAGATAGATAGATAGAATTGTTGGCTATCTATAAAATTAATTGTCGGCTATCAATAAAATTAACTGCCTTGGAAATGGCCCTGGGTTGGGCCGAGAGGCAAATAAGGAGCTGTGATGTTCCTTCAATACACCAGGGTGATTCGACACAAAAATATGTAACCCTTCTCTGGTGCAGAGCTGAAGGGATTGGATACTGTAGCCTAGAGGATAATTCTCTGCCTTACAAGGCAAAAGTTGCAGGTTCAAGTCCCAGTGGGTATGGCTAGCTGATGAGGCCAAAATAAGACCGAAATAGATCTATCCTAGTCTCCCTTAATTTTCAAATTCAGCAAAAAAAACAACAACATGTGACACACACACACGCACACGCACACACACATATAATTTATATATATAAATATATATTATTTATATATATAAATAAAAAAACATGTGATACATTTATATGTATGTATGTATGTATGTATGTATGTATGTATGTATGTATGTATGTATGTATGTAACAAACATATTTTTGCTGATCACAAAAGGGAAGGGAGACTATTATAGATCTATTTCAGGCTTATTAGCCTTCATCAGGTAGCCACACCCTTTTTACTGGGATTTGAACCTGGGGCCTCTGCCGTATAAGGCAGAAGTCTTAGCCATTAGGCCACAGGGGCAACTCTATCAGCTTGTACCTTGTATATGATTTTGACAAAAAATCACACACAAACAAACACACACTGCTCAAAAATAAATAAATAAAGGGAACACTTAAATAGAATATAACTCCAAGTATTCAATGAGAATATTTCCTTCATTCAGATCTAGGATGTGTTATTTGAGTGCTTTTTTGAGCAGTGTGTATGTATATGTGTGTGTATGTATGTGTGTGTGTGTGTGTGTGTGTGTGTATTTATATAGATAGATAGATAGATAGATAGATAGATAGATATAGGTAGGTAGGTAGGTAGATAGAGATAGATAGTTAGATAGATAAATAGATAGATAGGTGATAGGTAGGTAGGTAGATAGATAGATGGGTAGGTAGGTAGGTAGGAAGGAAGATAGATAGATAGGTAGGTAGGTAGATATAGATAGATAGATTGATAGATAGATAGATAAATAGATAGATAGATGATAAGTAGGTAGGTAGATAGATAGATAGGTGGGTAGGTAGGTAGGTAGGTAGGAAGATAGATAGATAGATAGATAGATAGATTGATAGATTGATAGATTGATTGATAGATAGATAGATAGATTGATAGGTAGGTAGGTAGGTAGGTAGATATAGATAGATAGATAGATTGATAGATAGATAGATAGATAGATAGATAGATAGATAGATAGATAGATAGATAGTGTGTGTATATTCAGCACCAGCCTGAAAATAATGAGGACCTCGTCGAAACGTCGCCAATAATCTCTGAAACGTACATGGGAAGAAACCCAAATATGCCAAGACTTTCATACCTGTACCCGTGAAAGTCTATGAAAACACACACACACACACACACACACACACACACACACACACACACACGCATCTCCACTCCATCATTCAGGGTCAAGGATCTTTCTGGTTGCAGGAACAAAAGGAATTGGACCCAGTGAAAAAAAACCCTTATTTTCCTGCTTAAGAGCTCTTATAAATAGCCCTCTCTCTCTCCAACTTTAATGAGGCCGCCATAAAATTAGCTTCTCCAGCAGCAGATCATGCTGAGATCCTCTCCAGATTCCCAAAGACTGCCTCGCAAGCTTCTCCCCCAGGCAGAGCTGGGTTTCGCACCCGTGACAGAGGAGGAACATTGGGGGCACCTGGGGAGAGATGGCTGGGGCTGCCTTTGGCCCCGTCGATCTTTACTAAACGTAGAGATGAGGGAAGGAGAGTGCGCGCCCACCCTGAGCTGACTTGGCTACCTCCCCCTTTTCCCCATAATGCATGCGGCAGATTTAAATAGCTGGAGGATAGAAGAGTTAATTCCGTATTCCGACATGCACCTCCACTCCCCATGTTTCAACAATCTGGCTGCCTTATTTTATATTTCCATTTAAAGCGACAGCGGCAGAGTTTACTCCGGGTGTTCAATCAGGCCCTTGTTTGCCCTGCCTCTTCTTAACGTGTGGCTCCCCACCCTCGATCCTGTTGTCAGGGAGATACTTGTTGGGTTCCCGCCCCGAAATGGGTCTCAGATCAGCGGTTCTCAACCTGTGGGTCACGGCCCCCTTTGTGTTGTGGTTAGCTCTGGCCCAGCTCCTGCCCCAAGGACTGTGGATGTGGGGGAGACATCCACATGCTGCAGGCCTGTTTTGCCCCCGGTGGAATGTGATGATGAAGGCTCCTCTGACCAAGAAGACATGAGTGACAGGGAGGAGGAGAGTGGGGCAGACAGCTCAGAAGGAGATCAATTATCTAGCTCCTCCTTGGATTCAGGACAAGAGTTCATGATACAGCCACACATGCGGAGAGCGATGCATAGGCAACAACAACTGAGAGATTATTATCAAAGAAAATGAGGCCACCTGTGGTTGGGTGGGGCTGTGGTCATTAGTGAGGCTGCTATAAATAGCAGCATGTGGGTTTGGCCATTGTGGAGGATTATCTGATCGTTGTGTTTTGTGACTGCTTTGCTGACTTTGACCTTTTGTGTGCTGATTTTCCCCCGCTTTGAAACTAAACCAGAGCAAAGTGTGTTTCACTTTGTGAAAGAAGAAGGACTGTGAATTGCCTCACAGCTGCAAGCTAAGTATCACAGAACCGATAAGGGACTTGTACCAATTACCAGTTTGTTTGGAGACCAGTGCTCTTTGCTATACCAAAAGAGGGCTTGGTTTAAGTGAATTTTCATTATAAAGAACATTGTTTTGAATTTTCAAACGTGTGTGTGTGTGAAATTTGTACCTGTGAATTTTTGGGAAGAGTCTACCAGAGAGCCCGACAGAACACTTTGGGGCTCAAACGACCCTTTCACTGGGGTTGCCTAAGACCGGCGGAAAAAATATATATTTCCGATGATCTTAGGAACCGTTCCTTTATCCTTCTCTGGGCAGGTCCACCCACGTGCAAATAGACAACTGCAAAAATATATATGTACAGTGATACCTCATCTTACGAACTCCTCTTCATACACATCATGAACTTTTCGTGATACGAACTCAGTGCTTAAGATTTTTTTGCCTCTTCTTCTGAACTATTTTTACCTTACGAATCCCAGCCGTCGCGATGCCCCACCTCCGGACTTCCATTGTCAGCGGAAGCGCAGGGATTGCCCTGAGGTTCCCCTTGCTGGGATTCAAAGCAGCGCCGGCAAAAATGAAGGAAATCCCTTCATTTTTGCCGGCGTTGCTTTGAATCCCAGCGAAGGGAGCCTCAGGGGAATCCCCGCACTTTGCCTGACAATGGAAGTCCGGAGGTGGGGTTTCCCAGCGAGGGGAGCCTCAGGGGAATCCCTGTGCTTCGGCTGACAACAGAAGTCCGGAGGCGGGGATTCCCAGCCGCGCAAGGCAAAAGGGGTGACTTTTGGGAGGGGATTGCACGCATTATTTGCTTTTACATTGATTCCTATGGGGAGAATTGCTTCGTCTTATGAACCTTTCATCTTACGAACCTGGTCACGGAACGAATTAAGTTCGTAAGGCGAGGTATCGCTGTATCTGTACATGGGAACTCCTGAGCATGTGCAGAAGCTTAATTTTCACTTTGCATGTGCAAAGTGCACGTACGGCAATGATGGGCTCCTACAGGTACGGATAAGTATGCAGAGCCGGTAGAAAATCTTTTAATTTTTTTCTTTTTTTTCCCCTTCTGGCCTCTGGGTATGTTTTTCCTATCGCAGTAAATGAGGTTGAATGTGTATAATTTTAGAAGAGTTGTGTGTGTGTACATACACATACAGTTTATATAGTAGATAATGTATATTTTTGTGTGTCTGTGTGTACTATGTACGTACACATATGGCATGCATACATAGAATTAAATAGTATATTTTGGATGTTCAGTAATAGTAAATAGAGAGGGAAATTGTATCTCTTTGAGGCAAGGAGAGGCCAGGCACCCTAACCCTTGACATCAAGTTGGCCACCTTTAAGCCACTCAAGTTTCAAGTTTCAAGTTTTATTGGATTTATATGCCGCCCCTCTCCGAAAACTCGGGGCGGCTAACAGCAATCATAAACAGTATACAATAATAATACAATACTAAAAGCAAATTAAAAACCCCTTAATATACAAAACCAAACATACATACAAACATACCATGCATACAATTGTAACGGCCTAGGGGGGAGAAGGAATCTTAATTCCCCCATGTCTGGCGGCAGAGGTGGGTTTTAAGCAGCTTACGAAAGGCAAGGAGGGTGGGGGAAATTCTAATCTCTGGGGGGAGTTGGTTCCAGAGGGCCGGGGCCGCCACAGAGAAGGCTCTTCCCCTGGGTCCCGCCAAGCGGCATTGTTTAGTTGACGGGACCTGCAGAAGACCCACTCTGTGGGACCTAACTGGACCTAACACATGACCTTTAAGCCACCCCCGGTCACATGATCGTCAAGCCACTCCTATGTGGTCACATGGCTGGCAAGCCACACCCACAAAATAAGCCACTCCCGCACGTACGCGTGAAGTATGAGTGGCGCATCCCACAAGCACCCAAGTGCCTGCCGCTTGCGCAAATGCCACTACACAATTGGAGTGAGGGACCACAGCCCTAAACCTTGTATACATCGAAAAGGGAGGCAATTGCCTAAATAGGGACCTATGGCCCTTCCACTCTTAAGATTCCAGGTCAGGAAAATTTTAATTTATGTTTTCTTGTGACTGATCAGCAACTGACAAGAACAACAGAGGCTGCGAAGTTGTGCCGAAAAGCCGGCTCTGTTTGAGGCCAGGAATCGGGGGCCCATTATTCTTGCTTTGCCTGCAGTAGTATTTCCAAATCTATTTTGTCTTGATTGTATGGATGTTTTTATCTTATACTCTGTCTGATCTATGATTGTAATAAATTTGTCATCCTCATTCCATTAAAGGTGGATGTGTCCTTTTATCTTTTTTCCCCTCCATATATATATATATATATTTTAAAGCAACAGGCTCAGTTGAAAAGCAGAGGGTACAAGTTTGTGAGGACAGAAAGCGGTGTGGTTCAGGCGGTCCTCGACTTACGACCGGAACTGAGTCCAACGTTTCTGCTGCTATTTGAGACATTTGTTAAACGAGTTTTGATCTTTCTTGACATGATGGTTAAGTGAATTGCTGCAGTGGTTAGCTTAGTAACCTGGGTTAAGTGAATTTGGCTTCCCCGTGGACTCTGCTTGACAGAAGGTCGCAAACGTTGATCACATGATCCCAGAATACTGCAACCGTCATAAATATATGACAGTTACCATCTGATTTTGATCATGGGATCATGGGGATGCTACAGTGGTCATCATCAGTGAGAAAAGCTGCCATAAGCCACTTTTTCTTGACAAATGTATATTTTATTTTATTTTATGTACGCTGAGAGCATATGCACCAAGACAAATTCCTTGTGTGTCCAATCACACTTGGCCAATAAAATTCTATTCTATTCTATTCAGCGCCGTTGTGACTTTGAACGGTCACTAAACAAACAAGTTGAGGACTATCGGTACCAATCGGTCCTAGGCACAGCCAAGTTCTCTTGTGGATGGGGTTCTCTCTTCTTCATTCTGAAAAGAAAAAGAAGGGAGGAAGGAAGAAGGAGGGAGGGAGGGAGTGGGGAGAGAGAGAGAGGAAGGAAGGAAGAAATGAAAGGGAGGAAAGAAAGAAGAAAGAGAGAAAGAAGAGGAAGGAAGGAAAGAAGAGAAAGGAAAGAATGAAAAAGAAAGAAAGAAAGAATGGAAAAGAGGAAAGCCACCCCGAGTCTTCGGAGAGGGGTGGCATACAAATAAAATAAATAAATAAATAAATAGAGGAAAGAAACAATGAGAGAAAGAAAAAAGTGGAAGAAAGAAGAGGAAGAAAGGAAAGAAGAGAAAAAGGAAAGAATGAAAAAGAAAGAAAGAAAAAAGAAAGAGAAAGAAAAAAATAAAAAATAAAAAATGAATGAATGTTGGACTGATGGCTGAGCAGCAAATTTGCTTTGACAGTAATTGGTGGCTGTATTTTGGGATGTGACTAATGATTTTACTAAGGCGGAGAAGGGAAATTATTTTACGTTCCTTCACATTACTGGAAAGTAGTCTGGTGGATTTCGCTGGCTGCCTTGTCATCTCCAATATGATGGCTTTGTTTTTTCTCCTGTCTTCCTTGCTCAATTCGGGGCGGGGGGGGGCGCGGGGGGGCTGTATGCAGACCCCACTCCGCACCCATGTTACTTTCTTTGCAGGTGATGTTTTTGGGGTGAGAAAGGTGATAAAACTGACCATTTCCCCCACTGGGGCTTTAAGATAAAAACAGTAGAATCCTGGGGGGCAAACCGCCCCCCCCAACCGAAATAACGTTGCCAGGTTTTTGCCACAACAGATTCTGCAGCAGGGTTATGAATGGCTTTGTCCTCGTGCTCCAAGCTCCGGAGATGCTACCCTCTTGGCTTGGAATTATCTTTAATGGCGATATTAGGCAACTCAAGTCCATTCATCCATTGCACAGCAATTCCGAATCCCCAAAGTGCTATGCAAATGCAAATAAGTCTGCCAGGGCAAACAGTCCTCCACTGGGGAAAAAAAAAATCTCTCTGCAACCCACATTTAACTGGTCTAGCGTGCACCCCTCCCTCTTTCCTGGCTACTGTGGGAATTATAGTTTTTCTGGGGAGAAAAAAAAGCACCAGGAAAAATTATATATACGGGCTGCTAGCTGAGTTTTAACTCAGTGAATGCAATGCAATGTAATTTTTTTTACTACCACACTATGGGCGTGACTTATTTTGTAGGTGTGGCTTGCTGGCCATGTGACCAGGTGGGAGTGGCTTGATGATCATGTGACTGGGGGTGGCTTAAAGGTCATGTGACTGGCTTAAAGATGGCCAACTTGACATCACTCACGTCAAGGGTTTTAAGGTACCTGTCCTCTCCTCGCCTCAAAGAGATACAATTTCCCTATCTATTGACTATTACTGAACATCCAAAATATACTCTTTAATTCTATGTATATATGCCATGTGTTTACATACATATTACACACAGGCACACAAAAGTATACAGTGATACCTTGTCTTGCAAACTTAATTGGTTTCGGGACGAGGTTCTTAAGGTGAAAAGTTTGTAAGACGAAACAATGTTTTCCCATAGGAATCAATGGAAAAGCGATTAATACGTGCAAGCCCAAAATTCACCCCTTTTGCCAGCCAAAGCACCCGTTTCTGCACTGCTGGGATTCCCCTGAGGCTCCCCTCCATGGGAAACCCCACCTCCGGACTTCTGTGTTTTTGCGATGCTGCGATTTCACTGAGGCTCCCTTCACTTTGAAACACCACCTCCGGACTTCCGTTGCCAGCGAAGCGCCCATTTTTGCGCTGCTGGGATTCCCTTCCTGGAATTCCCCTGCAGCATCACAAAAACACAGAAGTCCGGAGGTGGGGTTTCCCATGGAGGGGAGCCTCAGGGAAATCCCAGCAGCGCAAAAACGGGTGCTTCGCTGGCAACAGAAGTCCAGAGGTGGGGCATCCCAGCAGCGGCGGTGGGTTTGTAAGGTGAAAATAGTTTGTAAGAAGAGGCAAAAAATCTGAAACCCCGCGTTTCTATTTTGAAAAGTTTGTATGACGAGGTGTTTGTAAGACGAGGTATCACTGTACATTATCTACTATATAAACTGTATGCATATATACACACACCTCTTCTAAAATTATACACATTCAACCTCATTTACTGCGATAAGAAAAAAAATATCTAGAGTGCAGAAGAGAAAAAAATAAAAATAAAATCAAAATTTTTCTACCGCTTCTGTTTACGTGACCAAAGTTTTTCTTCTGGGTCTGCGTACCTGACCGTACCTGTAGGAGCCCATTGTTGCTAGGATGTCTTGAGAATGTCTTTCCTTCCCTCCTTCAACATGTGACTTCAGTATGTGTCCAGCTGTTGCCGCACTCCTCCAATTTTGTTCATCCAGGCTTTGTGATGTGTGTGCCGTTTGCGACTGACCTTTCATACCAAATATTTGCCTTGCCTTTTGTCTATGGAGCTTCGCTCTCCCAGGGACAGATAGTTGCTAACAGTAAATTTTGCTCCTAGCACCCTCCCAAGCAACATGCATCTAGAAAGAATGTCAGTCTTTTATATTTATGTTAAAGAGAGGTGGAATGCATTGAGCCAAAGGGATGGACCTTCTCAAATTTGCCATCTTGGCATCGTTGCTAGCATCAAGGAAGACAAGTTGGGAGGCTTCATGCCAAGAAGATGAAATGGAATAGCACAATTGTTGGCAGGATTTTAAAAGACCTAGTGTGTGTGTGTAGGAGGGGGGGGGATGACCTACTTTGCTTTCTCTGAAGAATTACAGGTTACTTCTCGCTATTTGTTGCAAAATATGGGGCTACCTTTGAAGAATGTTCGGAAACTTCAGATCGTGCAGAATGCAGCTGCGAGAGCAATCATGGGCTTCTCTAAATATGCCCATGTTACTCCAACACTCCGCAGTCTGCATTGGTTGCCGATCAGTTTCCGGTCACAATTCAAAGTGTTGGTTATGACCTATAAAGCCCTTCATGGCATCGGGCTAGAATATCTCCGGGACCGCCTTCTGCCGCACGAATCCCAGCGACCGGTTAGGTCCCACAGAGTTGGCCTTCTCCGGGTCCCGTCGACTAAACAATGTCATCTGGCGGGACCCAGGGGAAGAGCCTTCTCTGTGGTGGCTCCGACCCTCTGGAACCAGCTCCCCCCAGAGATTAGGATTGCCCCCACCCTCCTTGCCTTTCGCAAACTCCTTAAAACCCACCTCTGCCGTCAGGCATGGGGGAATTGAAGCATCTTCCCCTTGCCCATGTAGTTTTTGTGTATGATTCGATGGTGTGCTTGTTTGTTATATATTGGGGCTCTTTTGGATTTTTTAACTTAAAACTGTAACTTAGATTGCGAAATATTAGATTTGTTACTATGTTTTGTTTACCATTGTTGTGAGCCGCCCCGAGTCTACGGAGAGGGGCGGCATATAAATCCAATAAATCTAATCTAATCTAATCTATTATTTTTAAAGTCGCACCTTTATTATATTTTTAGAAATAACTCAAGACCACGAACATCATTTCTTCCTGTGAGGTGGGTTGGGCTGAGAGACTGATTGGCCCAAAGTCATCCATCTGACTTTCATGTAAGCCAGGAAACAACTTGAACCCCTTTTGGGATTTTTCAGCATATTGGAATACAGATCAGGAGCTGGGCTGATGTAAGGAAATAATAGAATAATAGAGGTGTTTTTTTTTAGTTTATTAGAGTTGGAAGGGATCTTGGAGGCCTTCTAGATCAACCCCCTTTTTAAGCAGGGAACTATATACTATCTATCCCATCTATGTATCTATGTATCTATCTATGTATCTATCTATGTATCTATCTATGTATCTATCTATCTATGTATCTATCTATCTATGTATCTATCTATGTATCTATCTATCCTACTATACTATATACTATAGTCCACTGTTTCCCAACCTTGGCAACTTGAAGATATCTGGACTGGGGAATTCTGGGAGTTGACGTCCAGATATCTTCAAATTGCCATGGTTAAGAAACACTGCAAATAGACAAATAGTTGTCCAAATCTCTTCTTAAAAACCTCATAATTTCTGCAGGCAAGACATTTCATTGGGTGATTGTTCTCACTGTTAGAACATTCTTAATTTTAGGTTGCTTCCCTCCTTGATTAATACTGTAGATTAACAAAGTTGGAAGGGACCTTGTAGGTCATCTAGTCCAGCCTCTCCCCCAAAGCAGGAGACCTTATTTTGTTTCTGACAAATGGCAGTTCAATATCTTCTTGAAAATCTCCAGTGATGAAGCTCCTACAATTTCTGAAGGCAACTTCTGTTGGTTGATTGTTCTCACTGTTCTCAGAAAATTTCTCCTTACTTCTAGGTTGAATCTCTCCTTGGTCAGTTTCCATCCATTGTTCTTTAACCGGCCTTTGGGTGCCTTGGAAAATTGCTTGACCCCTTCCTCTTAAGATCTGGGGTGGTGCAGTAGTTACAGCAGGGGTCCCCAAACTTTGCAACTTTTAAGACTTGTGGACTTCAACTCCCAGGATTCTCCAGGCCAGAATTCTGGGAGTTGAAGTCCACATGTCTTAAAGTTGCCATGTTTGAAGACCTCTGATTTAGAGTGTAGCACTGCAAGCTACTTCAGCTAACTGCTAGTTCTGGTTCAGCAGTTCAAATCTCACCACCGGCTCAAGTTTGACTCAGCCTTCCATCCTTCCGAGGTGGGTAAAATGAAGACCCAGATTGTTGGGGGCAAGAGGCTGATTCTGTAAACCATTTACAGAGGGCTGTGAAAGAACTATGAAGTGGTATATAAATCTAAATGCTATTGCTATTTTAAGATAAGGCAATACAAAATACAAACAAACACAGAACATACAGTATATAGGGGTTCTTTACAGCCCCTCTCTTATCAGAGGTTGTTATATATACTGTTCAAAAAAATAAAGGGAACACTCAAATAACACATCCTACATCTGAATACAGTGATCCCTCGATCTTCGCGATCTTGATCTTCGCGAAACGCTATATCGCGATTTTTCAAAAAATATTAATTAAAAATATTTTCCCACCCGATGATGTCACTCTCTTCCTTTCTCATCTTTCTTTCTCTCTCTCTCTCTTTCTCTATCTTGGTTTTTCCTCTCTCACACTCTCTTCCTCCCTCTCTCATCTCTTTCTTTCCTTCTCTCTCTTTCTCTATCTCTCCCCCTCTTGCTCTCGAGCGGCGCGTGGGCGGCGGGGAAGACCCAGGGAAGGTTCCTTCGGCCGCCCAGCAGCTGATCTGCTCAGCAGCGCCGCAGCAGCGAGGAGCCAAAGATCCGGGTTTCCCCTTTGCGTGGGCGGTGGGGAAACCCGGATCTTCGGCTCCTCGCTGCTGCGGCACTGCCGAGCAGATCAGCTGCTGGGCGGCCGAAGGAACCTTCCCTGGGTCTTCCCAGGTGCAGAAGTAAAAACACCATCTGCGCATGCGCGGCCATGGAAAAAAAGGGCACGCATGCGCAGATGGTGTTTTTACTTCCGCACCACTATATCACGAAAAATCGATTATCGCGAGGGGTCTTGGAATGGAACCCTCGCGATAATCGAGGGATCACTGTAAATGAAATATTCTCATTGAATACTTTGTTCTGTACAAAGTTGAATGTGCACAACAGCTTGTGAAATTGATTGTCAATCAGTGTTGCTTCCTAAGTGGACAGTTTGATTTCACAGAAGTTTGATTTACTTGGAGTTATATTATGTTGTTTAAGTGTTCCCTTTATTTTTTGTGCAGTGTACTTGCAAATGCTTAGATATTTACAACCTCTCATAAACATTTATGATATATCTTACCAATGTTTTCTATAATTCTTTCTACTTAAAATTCTGATATTATTTACTGTTTTACCACATTTATATTATTAGTTATCAGTTACATTATATTGTTACATTTTTTATGGTATTCTTTTTTCTAACAATTCATAGACTTCGTCCCATACTTTATAATATTCTGATTCTTCCTGTCCTTTTAACCTTCTCATCGTCATATCCATCTCTGCACATTCCGTAAGTTTTATTTTAAATTATATCTTCTTTATTGGGAAATTTCCTCACTTTTCCACTGCTGTGCAAAAATTATTCTTGCCCCTAGTCCTTCTTTTCATTAAACTAGACTTACACAATTCCTGCAATCTTAGTATATTTTATCCTCCAGCCCCCCTTGTCATCTCTGTTGCTCTTTTCTACGCTCTTCCTAAAGCCTCGGTGCCGTTTTAATATCACGGCTTGCAACACAAACATAGAGGCAGGACAGAACAATGTGGGTATTCCTCATGCTGGTGTGGCTGAGCACCATGGATCTTCCATGTTCTGGGGTGGTTTTTTGGCTGCTTGTGGCTACAAGGAGTTTAAGTTTATATGCCGCCCCTCTCCGAAAACTCGGGGCGGCTAACAACAATCATGAACAATATACAATAAAATCCAATACTAAAAGCAAATTAAAACCCCTTAATGTATAAAAACCAAACATACATACAAACATACCATGCATACAGTTGTAACGGCCTAGGGGGAGAAGAAGTCTTAATTCCCCCATGCCTGGCAGCAGAGGTGGGTTTTAAGTAGCTTACGAAAGGCAAGGAGGGTGGGGGCAATTCTAATCTCTGGCGGGAGTTGGTTCCAGAGGACTGGGGCCGCCACAGAGAAGGCTCTTCCCCTGGGTCCCGCCTCTCCTTTGCTGCTCTCTGATTATTTCACGGTATCCCTTCTCTACGGAGAGGGGCGGCATACAAATCTAATAAATAATAATAATAATAATAATAATAATAATAATAATAATAATTATTATTATTATTATTATTATTATTATTATTATTATTATTATTATTATTATTATTATTATTATTATTATGAAGTTGTGATCATGGAGAAAAAGAAAATCCAGGAGACAGCAGAATTGAGGAGAAGCAACTAGAGAAATTAGTGAAATACGAAGATCTAAAAATCGAGCTGCAACGACTCTGGCATAAGCCCGTGAAAGTGGTCCCAGCGGTACTTGGCACGCTGGGCGCAGTACCAAAGGATCTCAGCGGACACTTGAAAACCATCGGAATTGACAAAATCTCCATCTGTCAAGTTCAAAAGGCCGCTTTACTGGGATCGGCAAACATAATTCACCGCTACATCACGCAGTCCTAGGTGCTTGGGAAGCGCCCGACTGGTGATGAAATATGAAATCCAGCATAGTGATCTCGTTTGCTTTGTTGTACTGACATAATAATAATAATAATAATAATAATAATAATAATAATAATAATAATAATAATAATCCCTTGATGTGAGTGGGCAACAAAGTGGCAAATGCATTTTAACCTAAACAAGTGCAAAGTTGTGCATATCGGGGCAAATAACCCCAATTATACCTACCAGCTGATGGGGACCAAGCTTTCTGAGACAACCCAGGAAAGGGATCTTGGGGTTTTGGTGGACAGCTCAATGAAGATGTCAACCCAGTGCACAGCAGCAGTAAAAAAAAAAAAAGCAAATTCCATGCTTGGCATGATTAGGAAGGGAATCGAAAATAGGTTGGCAAGTGTTGTATTGCCTCTGTACAAATCGATGGTGAGACCACACTTGGAGTAATGTGTACTGTGGTCACTGCACCTCAAGAAGTATATAATGGACCTGGAAAAGGTACAAAAAAGGTCAAAAAGGAAATGGGGCCCCTCCCTTATGTAACGCCTTGGTCTCTTCAGCCTTGAAAGACGGCGTTTAAGGGGCGACTTGATCTAAGTGTATAAATTCATGCTTGGGATAAAAAAGGTGGATAGAGAAAAATGCTTTTCTCTCTCACACCATATTAGGACAAGGAGGCTCTCCCTAAAGCTCATAGGTAAGAAAGCGAGGACAAATAAAGGGAAATATTTATTCACCCATAGGATCATTGGTTTATGGAATTCACTTCCAGAAGAGGTCGTGACAGCTGTCAGCCTGGATAGCTTCAAGGCAGGATGAGACAGATTCATGGATGCCAAGTGTATCGGTGGTTATTGAAACGGATGTCCAAGTGCCTCCTCTATGTTGGTTGAGGCAGGCAGGATTCCCTTGGGTCCCATTTGTTGGGGGTCAAGGGAAAGGGAGGGTCTTGCCTTCTCTTTCTGCTCAAGACCCCCATGGACAATTGGTGGGCCACTGTGTGACACAGAATGCTGGACTCGATGGGCTTTGGCCCCATTCAGCCTGGCTCGTCTTATATTCTTATGACGTGGCAATCAACCCTTGATTAATGTTACTTAGAACCAGCAGGGTCTCTTCAGAGGCCAGAATATGATGGTGATGGGGGGAAATGAGTTGGATGCCCTTGCTTTACTTTGGTGGGGTCTTTTTTTAAAACCATGCAAGGACTTCTGGTTCGTTAGAGCAGTGTTTCCCAACCTTGGCAACTTGAAGATATTTGGATTTCAACTCCCAGAATTCCCTAGCCAGCGAATGCTGGCTGGGGAATTCTGGGTGTTGAAGTCCAAATATCTTCAAGTTGCCAAGGTTGGGAAACACTGCGTTAGAGCAATATCTCCCGGACCCCTTCTACTGCACAAATCCCAGCGACCAGTTAGGTCCCACAGAGTGGGTTTTCTCTGGGTCCCGTGAACTAAACAATGCCGCTTGGCGGGACCCAGGGGAAGAGCCTTCTCTGTGGTGGCCCCAGCCCTCTGGAACCAACTCCCCCCCAGAGATTAGAATTGCCCCCACCCTCCTTGCCTTTCGTAAGCTACTTAAAACCCACCTCTGCCGCCAGGCATGGGGGGACTGAGATACTCTTTCCCCCTAGGCCGTTACAATTTTATGCATGGTATGTCTGTATGTCTGTTTGGTTTTTTATTATAATGGGTTTTTAATTGTTTTTAGTATTGGATTATTATTATATGCTGTCTTATTATTGTTGTTAGCCGCCCCGAGTCTTCGGAGAGGGGCGGCATACAAATCCAATAAATAAATAAAATAAATACGGTAGTATCGCTAGGTTTTAGTTTAGTTTAGGTTTTTTTATCCTGCAGATTGCTCTAAATCAACTCACTCCCCCCCCTTGAATAACAGCTATTATTTTTCCTGCTGGGAGAAAAAAAAATACAGGCCTCTGACTAATACCCCCCCCTCTTCTGCTGCTAATAGCAGGTTTGGGGAGGAAGGGAGAATATTTTGAGCGAGGAAACAATAGGAGGAAACTTAGAAGGTGTCCCGAGGATCCTGAGTCACATCTGTTTCCACCCTTAGGGCGCCTTGCAAATGGGAGATTTCTAGTTCTAGTAACGTAAACATAGAAACATAGAAGACTGACGGCAGCAAAAGACCTCATGGTCCATCTCGTCTGCCCTTATACTATTTCCTGTATTTTATCTTAGGATGGATATATGTTTATCCCAGGCATGTTTAAATTCAGTTACTGTGGATTTACCAACCACGTCTGCTGGAAGTTTGTTCCAAGGATCTACTACTCTTTCAGTAAAATAATATTTTCTCACGTTGCTTTTGATCTTTCCCCCAACTAACTTCAGATTGTGTCCCCTTGTTCTTGTGCTCACTTTCCTATTAAAAACACTTCCCTCCTGGGCCTTATTTAACCCTTTAACATATTTAAATGTTTCGATCATGTCCCCCCTTTCCCTTCTGTCCTCCAGACTATACAGATTGAGTTCATGAAGTCTTTCCTGATACGTTTTATGCTTAAGACCTTCCACCATTCTTGTAGCCCGTCTTTGGACCCGTTCAATGTTATCCATATCTTTTTGTGGGTGAGGTCTCCAGAACTGAACACAGTACTCCAAATGTGGTCTCACCAGCGCTCTATACAGCAGGATCACAATCTCCCTCTTCCTGCTTGTTATACCTCTAGCTATGCAGCCAAGCATCCTACTTGCTTTTCCTACTGCCCGACCACACTGATCACCCATTTTGAGTAGATTTCCTTTGTTCCCACTCCCCCATGAGAGCTGTGTGGGCCCCTAACGGCTGCACCCCAGGCTGGAGTTTCTACAATGGGACCGAAATAATGACCAGTGGGATTTGGGTCTGCTCTGGACCTCCATCAGGGCCAGCCAGCTGCTTACAAGGGGCGTTTGGATTTATGAACTGGGTATCAGAAAGGTGCGTTGGGCGGATGCCCATAGAGGCAGTTTGGTCCAGTACTGTGATGGCAGGAGGCCTCAAAAGCCGCAGCCTGACCGGCCTCCCAGTTCAGCCCTCCCCTCATCCTCTGCAAGCGGCGTTTGCCAATAAAACAGCAACCTTGAGACAGGTGTGGGAGGTGACGTCTGCTCTGGAACTCTGCAGCCACCAGCCAAGCAGGGAGAGCAGCCAGAGGGAAGACGGGGAAGAAGTACAACCGACAGAGCACAATGTGAGGAAAGGTACAAGACGCTGGCTGTTGGGGGGAGGAGGAGGAAGAAGAGGAGGAGGAAGGAGAAGGAGTAGAGGAGGAGGGAGAAAGAGAAGGGGAAGAGGAGGAGGAGGAAGGAGAACGAGAAAAAGGGGAGGAGGAGGAAGGAGAAGAGAAGGAAGAGGAAGGAGAATGAGAAAAAGGGGAGGAGGAGAAGAAGAGGAAGAGGAGGAGGAGGGAGAAAGAGAAGGAGAAGAGGAAGAAGGAGAAGGAAAAAGAAGAGGAGGAAGAGGAGGAGGAAGAAAAAGGAGAAGAGGAGGAGGAAGGAGGAGGAGGAGAGGGGGAAGAAGGAGAAGGAAAAAGAAGAGGAGGAAGAGGAGGAGGAGGAAGAAAAAGGAGAAGAGGAGGAGGAAGGAGGAGGAGGAGAGGGGGAAGAGGAGGGAGAAAGAGAAGGAGAAGAGGAGGAGGAGGAGGGAGAACAAGAAAAAGGGGAGGAGGAGGAAGGAGAAGAGAAGGAAGAGGAAGGAGAAGAGGAGGAGGAGGGAGAAAGAGAAGGAGGAGGAGGAAGAAGGAAAAAGAAGAGGAGGAGGAAGAAAAAGGAGAAGAGGAGGAGGAAGGAGGAGGAGAGGGGGAAGAGGAGGGAGAAAGAGAAGGAGAAGAGGAGGAGGGAGGAGGAGGGAGAACGAGAAAAAGGGGAGGAGGAGGAAGGAGAAGGGAAGGAAGAGGAAGGAGAAGAGGAGGAGGAGGAGGGAGAAAGAGAAGGAGAAGAGGAGGAGGAAGGAGAACAAGAAAAAGGGGAGGAGGAGAAGAGAAAAAGAAAGAGGAGGAGGAGGGAAAAAGAGAAGGAGAAGAGGAGGAGTAGGGAAGAAGGAGAAGGAGGAGGAGGAGGATGAAGAAGGAGAAAGGAAAAGAAAAGGAGGAAGAGGAGGAGGAGGAAGAAAAAGGAGAAGAGGAGAAGGAGGGAGGAGGAGTGGGAAGGAGGAAGAGGAAGGAGAAGGAGGAGGAAGAATAGAAAGAGAAAGAGAAAGAAGAGAAGAGAAGGGGAAGAAAAGGAGAAAGAGGAGGAGGAGGAGGCTCAGAGAGAGGAGACTGAAGAACGAACAGGCTGAAGAAAGAGATGTTGATGTAGAATAGCAATAAGGCAGAACCTCCTATGCAGGCAATTATAACAGAGTAGTAAGAAACAGTCCAAACATTGGCATAGCAATAGTAATTGCAGAGTAATATGTATTGTAGTAGCAATTATCACTTTAATTATCACAGGCTGGCTGGGGAATCCTGGGAGTTGAAGTCCACACATCAAAATGCTGCCAGGGTGGAGAAACACTGGGGTGCAAATCAGCACACAACTTGATTTTAACAAATTATAAACATCTCCCTAACCCTCCCAGGGGGGGTTAAGTTGCACCTGTCCAGGTTACAGGTGGTCCTCAAAATATGACCACAACTGGTCCCAAAATTTCCATTGCTAAGCGATGCGGCCGGGAAGTGAGTTGTGCCTCATTTTGCCACTTTTTTGTTGTTGTTAAGCGGACGGTTGCAGTTGTTAAGAGAACCACAAGGACATTAAGTGAATCCGGCTTCCCCCATTGGCTTTCCTTGTCGGATGCTGTCTGGGAAAGTGGCAAATGGTACCCAAACTTTGATCATGTGACCAGGGTCATTCAGTATGTGTTGTTGCAGCTTTGAACAGTCACAAAATGACTGGTTGTAAGTCCAGGAATACCTTTGTCACAATTTTGCATCTTTCTTGAACCCAGGTCAGTGCAATTGGACCCAGTATTTCTGTATTACAGTACAGTGATACCTCGTCTTACAAACGCCTCATCATACAAACTTTTCGAGATAGAAACCCGGGGTTTAAGATTTTTTTGCCTCTTCTTACAAACTATTTTCACCTTACAAACCCACCGCCGCTGCTGGGATGCCCCGCCTCCAGACTTCCGTTGCCAGCAAAGCACCCGTTTAAATGGGCACTTCGCTGGCAACGGAAGTTTGGAGGTGGGGTTTCCCTGCGAGGGGAGCCTCAGTGAAATCGCAGCATCGCAAAAACACAGAGGTCCAGGGATGGGGTTTTGAGGACTTCAGTGTTTTTACGATGCTGCGATTTCACTGAGGCTCCCCTCGCAGGGAAACCCCACCTCCGGACTTCCGTTACCAGCGAAGCGTTCATTATTGTGATGCTGGGATTCCCCTGCAGCATCGCAAAAACACAGAAGTCCGGAGGTGGGGTTTCCCATGGAGGGGAGCCATAGGGGAATCCCAGCAGTGAAAAAACGGGCACTTCGGCTGGCAAAAGGGGTGAGTTTTGGGCTTGCACGCATTAATCGCTTTTCCATCGATTCCTATGGGAAACATTGTTTCGTCTTACAAACTTTTCACCTTAAGAACCTCGTCCTGGAACCAATTAAGTTTGTAAGATGAGGTATCACTGTATTTCTGTATTATTGGATGGTGTGTGTGTGTGTATGTATATGTATATACAGATCTACATAATAGATCTGTCCTAGTCTCCCTTAATTTTCAAATTCAGCAAAAACATGCGACACATACAGAATATAGTTTGCCGGCTATGAACAAATTAACTGCCTTGGAAATAGCCCTGGGTTGGGCTGAGAGGCAAAAAGGAAGCTCCGATGCTCCTTCCATATACCCAGGTGATTCGACAGAGAAAACACATAACCCTTCCCTGGTACAGACCTGAAGGGATTGGATACTGTAGCCTAGAGGTTAATTCTCTGCCTTACAAAGGCTGCAAGTTCAAATCCCAATGAGGGTATGGCTAGCTGATGAGGCCAGAAGAACGCTGAAATAGATCTATACTAGTCTCCCTTAATTTTCAAATTCAGCAAAAACATGTGACATATCTACCTACCTATCTATCTATCTATCTATCTATCTATCTATCTATCTATCTATCTATCTATCTATCTATCTATCTATTTTTTTTTATTCTTTGTCCAATATACAATACATATGGAATGAAATAAACATTAAGTAGTATATATAGGGATAGTAAGTAAAAAAGAAGAGGAGTGGATGAGAGGGAGAGAATATATAGGATATACGAGGAAAGGAAAGGTAATTGGACAGGGGACGTTAGGCACATCATATATATATATGTCACTTTTTTTTGCTGAATTTGAAAATTAAGGGAGACTAGTATAGATCTATTTTGGCCTTATTATGGCCTCATCAGCCATATCCTCACTGGACTTGAACTTGCAACCTTGGCCTTGTAAGGCAGAGAATTAACCTCTAGGCTACAGTATCCAGTCCCTTCAGCTCTGTACCAGGGAAGGGTTACATGGTTTTTTGTGTCGAATCATATAGTATATATGATTTTATATATATATATATATATGTGTGTGTGTGTGTGTGTGTGTGTGTCTCACATGTTTAAGCTGAATTTGAAAATTAAGGGAGACTAGGATAGATCTATTTCGGCCTTATTTTGGCCTCATCAGCTAGCCATACCCACTGGGACTTGAACCTGCAACCTTTGCCTTGTAAGGCAGAGAATTATCCTCTAGGCTACAGTATCCAATCCCTTCAGCTCTGTACCAGTATATACAGTATATACAGTATATACAGTATATCTATACACACATGTATGTATGTACTGTATGTATGTAATATATTTTTGCTGATAGTGAAAAAGGAAGGGAGATTACTATAGAGCTATTTTGGGCTTATTTGCCTTCATCAGGTAGCCACACCCTTTTACTAGGATTTATATATACACTGCTCAAAAAAATAAAGGGAACACTCAAAGAACCCATCCTAGATCTGAATGAATGACATATTCCCATGGAATACGTTGTTCTGTACAAAGTTGAATGTGCACAACAGCAGGTGAAATTGATTGTCAATCAGTGTTGCTGGCGCGATCTGGCGTGCCGTTCTGCGACAGCTCCGGTCTGCTTTTGACGGTCTGTACATACTACCATCTTTTTTAAAATTCCCACGATTTTTGGCTTCTCTGACCGTGCGTAGAAAATTGTCCCTCTGCGCATGCGCAGAAGCCAAATCGCGCTGGAAAGGCCTGTGCCCATGAAACGTCGCGATGCAAAAGGAATCCGCCCATGTGGGTTGCAGGAAAGCTTACCGGGAAGAGAAACACAGGCCGGTATATCTAGCCCATCCCTTGCCAGATTATGGGGTCAACCCGGCCAAGCGCATGAGGAATGGAGATCCCAGCGGGATGGAGGGAGGCCAGGCCGCTGCCAAGGGCAGCCGTGCATAATTCATTCCTGTTTGTCAAGATTTAATGAAACTCTTTTCTCTCCCCGGAGACCCCCGATCGGAAGCTCTTGGATTGGAGGGGCTGCTGCTGAGGGAGGCAGAAAGGCTGCGCAGGGAAGGAAGGGGCTTGGAACAGAAGAGGCGCAGAGTCCGGAGGGACCTTGGAGATCCTCTAGTCCAACCCTCGGCTCAAGCAGGAGGCTTTAGGCCAGGGGTGTCAAAGCCGGTTTCGTTGAGGGACGCAGAAGGGTTGGGTTTGACCTCAGAGGGCTGGGGGGGGAGGGCAGGGCTGGGGGGGCATGACATGGAACTTATCTTGGGAGGGGGCACCTGTGGTGGCCAAGGGTTGAGGCAGGAATTCTCTGAGACCCTCCCTCTCTCATAAACTAACTTCCTTCCTTCCTTCTTTCCTTCCTTCTTTCCTTCCTTCCTTCCTTCTCTTACATTCCCTTCCTTCTCTTACCTTCCTTCTCTTACCTTCCTTCCTTCCTTCCTTCTTTCCTTCTCTTACATTCCTTCTCTTCCCTTCCTTCTCTTTCTTTCCTTCCTTCCTTCCTTCTTTCCTTCTCTTACATTCCCTTCCTTCTCTTACATTGCTTCTCTTACCTTCCTTCCTTCCTTCCTTCTCTTACATTCCCTTCCTTCTCTTCCCTTCCTTCTCTTTCCTTCCTTCCTTCCTTCCTTCCTTCCTTCCTTGCTTCCTTCCTTCCTTCCTTCCTTCCTTCCTTCCTTCCTTCTCTTACATTCCCTTCCTTCCTTAATGCAACTTCTGCAAGAAAACCACCAAGCCCGGAGCTCCGCCGAGGACCCTACATTAACGACCTAGCCAGGGTCGCCCTTCGTTCCCGGGTTTTCCCGCTTAGAAAGCATCCATCTGGCTCCTCTTGGCGCATGGAAACCACTTGCTGGCTTCCTCGAGAGGTCTCAATTATACACTTTAATGAAATAATCCTTGGGCTGCTGCCCAACTGGTTGTGAATGCGCCCCCTCGCCGTCAGCGTGCTCTCTCCCCCCCGCCCTTTCCCAGATGCATATCTTCCTAAGTGTCCTCCTCTTCCTCCTCTTCCTCCCCCCCCGCCTCTTCCCTACCGCCATGGCATTGGCTGGCACGGAGCCTTGCCGCCTTCTCCGGGGCCCTTCCACTCCCTCTCTTCCTTGTGCTTAGAAATGAATCAAGTCCTTGGAATGAGGCCTTAATAGATTGCCGGCCGTCGGTGCCAAGTGCTAGCAAAGAGACCATCCCCTGTGCCAAGAAGGGGCTATCTGATCTCACACACACACAAGAGGAGGGGGGCCTCTTTCAACTTGGCAGATAAAATACCCGAGTCTGCAAATGGCCATGGAGAAAATTGCTACTAGCCCAGCCCTGCTCGCCCCCCTGGGTTTCATGGGCTGGGGAAAAGGCTACGTCGGTTGGGTTCCTTCTCAGAAGGAGGCTTTCGTCTGGCCTATATCTCTTACAGCAGTGTTTCCCAACCTTGGCAACTTGAAGATACTGTATTTGGACTTCAACTCCCAGAATTCCCCAGCCAGCGAATGCAGGCTGGGGAATTCTGGGAGTTGAAGTCCAGATATCTTCAAGTTGCCAAGGTTGGGAAACACTGTCTTACAAGACCGCCTTCTGACGCATGAATCCAAGTTATCTCAGGGACCACCTTCTGCTGCACGAATCCCAGTGACCAGTTAGGTCTTCTCCGGGTCCCGTCAACTAAAGAATGTCGCTTGGCGGGACCCAGGGGAAGAGCCTTCTCTGTGGCGGCCCCGGCCCTCTGGAACCAACTCCCCCCAAAGATTAGAATTGCCCCCACCATCCTTGTCTTTCATAAGCTGCTTAAAACCCACCTCTGCCGTCAGGCATGGGGGAATTGTGACCCTCTTCTCCCTAGGCCTTTACAATTCTATGCATGGTATGTATGTATGTATGTTTGGTTTTTTATATTAATGGGTTTTTAATTGTTTCTAACATCAGACTACTATTGTACACTGCTTTATTGTTGCCGTTAGCCGCCCCGAGTCTCCGGAGAGGGGCGGCATACAAATCCAATAAGTAAGTAAGTAAGTAAGTAAGTAAGTAAGTAAGTAAGTAAGTAAGTAAGTAAGTAAGTAGGTAAGTAGGTAAGTAGGTAAGTAAGTAAGTTAGGTCCCACAGAGTCGGCCTTCGCCAGATCCCGTCAACTGGACAATGTCTTTTTTGTCTGTTGGAGGATTGTGTTCCACAGCCCACCAAGGCAGGCAAGCTGGATGTTGGTGTGTCTTTTGTGTGTGCGGGGTTTTTTTTGCAAAAAATGAGGGGAATGATGAATGGGATAGATTCCACCGAAGGCCGTCCCAGCCCATTTTGCATTAGGGAGTGCCCCCCCCAGCCTTCCCCTGCCCTCTAAGTGTCCGTCAACGAAATGGAGTGGACTGGGCTGATTTTGTGGGTGCACAATGGCCCATTCTCTGCTCCCTGGCTGGGATAAGAGGCCCCCTGTGCTGGAGAGTGAAGCCACACAGAGCAGCCTCTCAGGCCTTTGTTTGCAGCCTGGAGGCCTGTTTTTCTTCTCCACGTCTCCCTCCACCCGATGAGCCAGGCGCTGTCATCTCTGCCAGGCACCAGATGAAAAGGGAGGGGGAAACAGCCCAGCATCTCTGGGGCAGAAGCCTCGGTTGCTTCTTCTGGAGGTACCGGGTTGTGGTTGTGATGCACCTCCAAGGCCAGGGCACTCTACCTGGGGAGCAGGTGGCTTTGTCGACCAAACAATGTCATTTGGCGGGGCCCAGGGGAAGAGCCTTCTCTGTGGCAGCCCCGGCCCTCTGGAATCAAGTCCCCCTGGAGATTAGAACCGCCCCCACAATCCTTGTCTTTCGTAAATTACTCAAGACCCATCTATACCGCCAGGCATGGGGGAGTTGAGACACCTTTCCCCCAGGCTTTTTTTATATTTATGTTTGGGCATGTATATGTTGTTTGCTTTTTAAAATATGATAGGGTTTTCATATGCTTTTTAATATTAGATTTGTTTTCGCTGGAATATTGTTTTTATTATTGTTGTGAGCCGCCCCGAGTCTTCGGAAAGGGGCGGTGTACAAATCTAATAAATTGAATTGAATTGAATTTGTCAGGGAAGAGACAGAATCGGAGAAAATTTTAAGAGACAAAAGTGACCGTACAAAGTCCACAGGCAGGTAATAGAATGCGGTACTGCAGGCCACTAGGGCTGACTGCTAGGGATCGGCAGGTCAGCGGTTCAAATCTCATCACTGGCTCAAGGTTGACTCAGCCTTCCATCCTTCCGAGGTGGGTCAAATGAGGACCCGGATTATGGGGGCAATAGGCTGGCTCTGTTAAAAAGTGCTATTGCTGACATGTTATAAGCTGCCCTGAGTCTAAGGAGAAGGGCGGCATAAAAAATTGATTGATTGATTGATTGATTGATTGATTGATTGAATGAATGAATAAATAAATAAATAAATAAACAAACAAATAAACAAGTAAGGAAGCAAGCAAGCAAGCAAGCAAGCAAGCAAGCAAACAAACAAACAAACAAACAAACAAATAAATAAAGTAAATATATACAGGATGTTAACACAGGCAGACGGGTGTGTGATTCAGGGATTAACTCGATCAGTGATGGCGAACCTATGGCATAGGTGCCACAGGTGGCCCACGGAGCCATATCTGCTGGTAGACGAGCCACGTTGCCCCAGCTCAGCTCCAAAGTGCATGTGTGTGCCGGCCAGCTGATTTTTGGCTTGCACAGAAGCTCTGGGAGGGCAATTTTGGCTCCCAGGAAGCCTACAGGAGGATATGGGAGGGTGTTTTTAACCCTTCCCTGGCTCCAGGGAAGTCTTTGAAGCCTGGGGAGGGTGAAACACGAGCTTACAGGGCCCACCAGAAGTTGGGAAACCGGCTGTTTCTGGCCTCCAGAGGGTCACAGGGGGATGGGGGAAGCTGTTTTTGCCATAACTGAACTTAGATGGTGGCAAAGTGAACTTCAAATAAGATGCACAAGAGATGAAGAATATAGTGGAGAATATAAGGAAAGCTAAGAATACAAGGGTTGGAAAAATGAGAATGGGTGATTTACAAAGGAGATGGCGCTCTTAGCAATGGGGAGGGATATGGGTGAATTTAGAGAAA
Organism: Erythrolamprus reginae; assembly: GCF_031021105.1. Lineage (NCBI taxonomy): Eukaryota > Metazoa > Chordata > Lepidosauria > Squamata > Dipsadidae > Erythrolamprus > Erythrolamprus reginae. The sequence goes on from NC_091960.1 coordinate 6,149,153, forward strand.
TTAAGGACGCAGCTATAGAAAGTGCCCAAGTGGTAATAGTTTTAGGTTGGAAGGTTACAACAAAATGGACAATACAAAATTGGTACCAGTACATGGTGGAACACATTCAATTTGAAATTAGGGATAGAAAAATGAATACGATCAATGAAAATAAATTTGAAAAAAAAAAAAACTGATGGGAAGATAAATAATAATAATAATAATAATAATAATAATTATTATTATTATTATTATTATTATTATTATTATTATGGAGACCTCACCTACAAAAAGATATTGACAAAATTGAACGGGTCGAAAGACAGGCTACAAGAATGGTGGAAGGTCTTAAGCATAAAACGTATCAGGAAAGACTTAATGAACTCAATCTGTATAGTCTGGAGGACAGAAGGAAAAGGGGGGACTTGATCGAAACATTTAAATATGTTAAAGGGGTAAATAAGGTCCAGGAGGGAAGTGTTTTTAATAGGAAAGTGAACACAAGAACAAGGGGACACAATCTGAAGTTAGTTGGGGGAAAGACCAAAGGCAACATGAGAAAATATTATTTTACTGAAAGAGTAGTAGATCCTTGGAACAAACTTCCAGCAGATTTGTTTGGTAAATCCACAGTAACTGAATTTAAACATGCCTGGGATAAACATGCCTGGGATAAACATATATCCATTGTAAGATAAAATACAGGAAATAGTATAAGGGCAGACTAGATGGACCATGAGGTCTTTTTCTGCCGTCAGTCTTCTATGTTTCTATGTTTCTATAATAATAATAATAGTTGTTTTTTGTTGTTATCATTATTATTATTATTATTGTTGTTGTTGTTGTTGTTGTTGTTATTATTATTATTATTATTATTATTATTATTATTATTATACGGGATGGAGTTAGAAGTTTTATGGTCAGTAGAATTCAAGACCGAGTTATAAAGAATAAACCGGAATCACTCTATAATCAGTGATCCAGGTTGCTTCTCAACTTGGTTATTGGTCTCTTCATTCCATGGTTTCTTTTCTTGCCTTTTGGTGCTTTGGGAAAATAAGTTGACCCCCTAAGACAGAGGTCTTCAAACTTGGCAACTTGAAGACTTGTGCACTTCAACTCCCAGGGTTCTCCAGCCAGTTATTGAAGTCCACAAGTTGCCAAGTTGGGGGACCCCTGCCCTGAGAAGCTAAGAAGAAGCCCAAGGCTTTCATCCTTGAAAGCCAACTGGCCACGGTTGCTGAAAAGCATGGAGAAGCTTCACTTTAGTGACCCCATCTGGAATTGCCAAGATACTCATTGGCTCTTCCCAGCTGTGCTGCTCAATAATTTCCATGACTACCGAAGCAATTCAAAACTGCTTCACCTCCGTTCTCGCCTGCAAGGTTCAACCGACCTTCTCCATCAGCCTATCAGCAGGGTTCTCATGGGCTTCTGGGTTCTTTGGCTGCTCCCAGATGTGGGTCTATATCCGTGCATATTTTCTCTCCCGGAGATGCGCAAAAAGACCAGAACCTGGGTGCTGCTTTAAAGCCAAGCATCTGTGCATTATGTTGGAGCCAGCCTGTTCCGTGCTGCTCTGTTGCAACATATTGTTGCAACAGGCTAACATGGCCACCCATCTGGAAACATATTTTGTGCGAGACGGAATAGCGTGGCTTTTCTCATATCTGTGACGATGGCTAGAAACCGTGCCAGGGGCTGGTGGATCGCAGACGAGGCCCTGTCTGGGGCTGAGCCACGCCGGCTGCTTCCAAACCCCCAACGTGACCTTGATTTAAAAACCATCCCTTGCTGGGGCCTTTTGAAATGGCCTTCTCCATCCTCTGGGCTGGAGTTAATTTTTTCCCTAAAATAACTCTCCGACTGACTCATCGGCACCCTGCGTTTACCTGGAGTTCCGACAGATAAATAACTGCTTCCCTCCCCCCCACCCCAAAAACAAAGATAGGAGGCTTGTAAAATGCTAATAATTCCAGATGGAGTGACCGACGTTGTTAAAATATAGGAGGTGCTTAAATTTGATGGAGGAGAATATTAAAACGAAACACCACCTCTTCTGTTTTACTCCAGGATGGGGTGGCTAGAGAGAGCTGGCAAAAGGCTGCAAAATTTAAAGAGTGGGGCCAGGAATGGACAATGTTGCCTTGAAATAGCTAAAGGGGTTCCACCTTGGATTCGAGCCACAAAGACCATGTAGAATAGAATAGAATAGAATAGAATCCTTAAGATTTTTATTAATATTGGTTGCTTCCTCATTGCTTATTTGACCCCTATGACAATCATTAAGTGTTGTATCTCATGATTCTTGACAAATGTGTATTTTCTTTTATGTACACATAGAGCATTTGTACCAAAGACAAATTTTTGAGTGTGCAATCACACTTGGCCAATAAAGAATTCTATTCTTCTATTCCATTCCCACAGAGTCGGCCTTCTCCAGGTCCCACAGAGTCGGCCTTCTCCGGGTCCTGTCAACTAAACAATGTTGGTTGGCAGGCCCCAGGGGAAGAGCCTTCTCTGTGGTGGCCCCAACTTTCTGGAACCAGCTCCCCCCAGAGATTAGAACTGCCCCTACCCTCCTTGCCTTTCGTAAACTCCTCAAAACCCACCTTTGTCGTCAGGCATGGGGGAATTGAGATATCTCCCCCGGGCCTGTACAATTTATATATGGTATGTTTGTAGGTATGTCTGCTTCAAAATCGGGTTTTCTTAACTACTTTAAATTTTTAAATGGTAAATTATTAGATTTGTTATGAATTGTTTTATTGTGTTGTGAGCCGCATCGAGTCTACGGAAAGGGGTGGCATAAAAATCAAATAAACAAACAAACAAACAAACAAACAAACAAACAAACAAACAAATTCCATTCCATTCCATTCCAATATCTATTCTATTCTAATCTAATCTAATCTATTCCATTCCATTCCATTCCAATTTCTATTCTATTCTATTCTATATTCTATTCCATTCCATATTCTATTTTATTCCATTTCATTCTATCTTCTATTCTATTCTCTTCTCTCTTCTTTTCCAATGTATATAGGCGGGTTACAGATAAGAAAAACACAACGTAAGGGGAGAAAAAACCCAAAATCATAATAAAAAAAGCAAAACAAAACGAGAATCCATCATCCCAAGTCAAGGGCAATGCTGTCCTGAGCCTGACGGGAACCGTAGTCCCAAACTATCTGGAAGGAGCCCAAGTTGTGGGCAAGGCTGCCATCCAAGCGGATAAATAGCTTCATTTGAAACCCGGTCTGGTTTATTTTTTCTCATGAAAAAGCACAGCCCACTTTCGGGGCTGACTTACGATCTGGTGATGCTCGTTGGCACCTGGGACCTACCCAACATCCCCGAGTGGAACATTGTGATCTCTAAACCAAGACCTCTTTTGTTCGGGATCTTCTGTGTGTGTCTGTGTGTGATTTTTTTTTTTTTTTAACGTTTGGAGATCCCAGTTCCATTTAACAGTTTGTTCTGTTCCATTGTTTTAAAGCTCCTTTGGGCTCCTTTCCCGTCCAAATGTAAAAATAAAATAATCGGCCGCCAGCCAACCAATCCAAACGATTTGCTAAGGGGGAGAAAAAAAACACAACCCTTCGCTGGTGTGTTTGTGTCAGTGGTGACAAAATTTGCATTTGTTTCTTATTTTGCCCGCTTCTCGGGTTCAGCGGGACAGGTAAAGATGAGGCGGCTGGCAGAACGTTGAAGCCGCCAATTCCGTCCTTAGATGCTCAGATGCAGTCACTCCCGTAGCTTTGGGCCAGCCCCCCCTCCCCCCGCCCCTCCCTTGCAGACGGGAAAGCGGCTTTTCCTTTGATCATGGAAACAGATTCTCGGTGGGCTGAATGATGCCACTGGGAGCCTGCTTTGTACTCTCTCTCCCCCCTCCCCACCCGCCCCTTCGCCCTTTGAGGTTCGGCAGCAACGGCATGTAGAAGCAACTTGGTTTTATAGGTCAGGGAGGGAAGGCTGCAACGAGGGCTAGGAAGTACATGGGGGCTCCCCCGGGTCATGTTTTGGGCATCACCGCAGAAAAGGCGAGTTAGGATGGTGGAGTGGAAGTCCCCTGGCCCCGAATAGGTCTGGAGGGAGCCAGGGAGGCTTTAGTAGCAGATTATCTCCCATTTGTGGCAACCTTCCTCCTCCGTTCCTCCTCCTCCATACTTCTTCCCCGTTCTTCCTCTTCTATACTTCCTCCTCTATCCCTCCTCCTTCATTCCTTCTCCACTCTTCCTCCTCTGTTCCTCCTCCATTCTTCTTCCTCCATTCCTCCTCCCTTCTTCCTCTTCTGTTCCTCTTCCTCCATTTTTCCTCCTCCGTTCCTCCTCCATTCTTCTTCCTCCATTCCTCCTCCATTCTTCCTCTTCTGTTCCTCTTCCTCCATTTTTCCTCCTCCGTTCTTCCTCCTTCATACTTCCTCTTCTGTTCCTCCTCCTCCATACTTCTTCCCCATTCTTCCTCTTCTATACTTCCTCCTCTGTTCCTCCTCCTTCATTCCTTCTCCACTCTTCCTCCTCCGTTCCTCCTCCATTCTTCTTCCTCCATTCCTCCTCCATTCTTCCTCTTCTGTTCCTCTTCCTCCATTTTTCCTCCTCTGTTCTTCCTCCATTCTTCTTCCTCCTGTTCTTCCTCCATTCCTCCTCCATTCTTCCTCTTCTGTTCCTCTTCCTCCATTCTTCCTCCTCCTGTTCTTCCTCCATTCTTCCTCCTCCTGTTCTTCCTCCATTCTTCCTCCTCCGTTCCTCCTCCTTCATACTTCCTCTTCTGTTCCTCCTCTTCCATTCTTCCTCTTCTGTCCTTCTTCCTCCATACTTCCTCCTCTGTTCCTCCTCCTCCATACTTCTTCCGCCATGCTTCCTCCTCCATTCTTCCTCTTCTGTTCCTCTTCCTCCATACTTTCTCTCCGTTCCTCCTCCTCCATTCTTCCTCCTCTGTTCTTCCTCCATTCTCCTTTCTCTGTTCCTCCTCCTCCGTTCCTCCTCCTCCATTCCTCTTCCTCCGTTCTTCCTCCTCTGTTCCTTTTCCTCCTCCATTCCTCCTCCTCCTCCATTCTTCCTCCTCTGTTCCTCCTCCACCAAAGTTCCTCCTCCACCAGGGCTACACCATACTCAGTTTTCGAAAGCAATGCACATTTCGTTTGCTTCCAAGATAAGACCGAAAACGAATTCAGACCCTGCTGGAGAAGGCTACCCTGGAGAGTTGCTCTCCCTTGAGATGCTTCAGCAGGTAAATCCCTTATCTCAGCCTCTGCAGCTGGGATCTTCCCCTGGCTGCTAATGACATCTGCAGCTGGATTTTCCGTGGCACCAGAAGGGCTGCCCAAACAGATGGGGAGGAGGTGAGCTCGGATCCTGCTTCCCATTCTCTCAGGCTGAGCCGACACCGAGGGCCAGTTTGCAAGAACAATGTAGAGCAGGATTCCCCAACGCCCGCGCTGTGGACTGGCATCGGGCTGCGGCATGCCAGAAACCAGGCCATGCAAACAAGCGGAGCCCCATCTGTGGGATATGGGCAGCGTAGAGAACCATGCTCCCTCCGGTCTGTGGAAAAACCTCTCTCCACGTAACCCAAAAGATTTTTGGGGCCACTGATGTAGAGTGAGATAAGCATGCGCACATATTGTTTTGGCGAGACAAGACAATCCACAAGCTTGGTCTTAGGCTTGCCTGACACAGCAGCGGAAGGAAACCTTGTTAGACTTGGGCTTCTAAGATTTCCACCCAATGCAGCGAGAGAGAGAGAGAGAGAGAGAGAGAGAGAGAGACAGAGAGAGAGAAACAGAGAGAGAGAGAGAAACAGAGAGAGAGAGAGAGAGAGAAACAGAGAGAGAGAGAGAGAAACAGAGAGAGAGAGAGAGAAACAGAGAGAGAGAGAGAGAGAGAGAGAGAGAGAGAGAGAGAGAGAAACATAGAAACATAGAAGACTGACGGCAGCAAAAGACCTCATGGTCCATCTAGTCTGCCCTTATACTATTTCCTGTATTTTATCTTACAATGGATATATGTTTATCCCAGGCATGTTTAAATTCAGTTACTGTGGATTTACCAAACAAATCTGCTGGAAGTTTGTTCCAAGGATCTACTACTCTTTCAGTAAAATAATATTTTCTCATGTTGCCTTTGAACTTTCCCCCAACTAACTTCAGATTGTGTCCCCTTGTTCTTGTGTTCACTTTCAAGAAAGAAAGAGAAAGAGACAGAAAGAGACAGAGACAGAAAGAAAGAGAGAGAGAAGGAAAGAAAGAGAGAGAGACAGGCAGAGAGAGAGAGAGAGAGAAAGAGAAGGAATGAAAGAAAGAAAGAAAGAAAGAAAGAAAGAGAGAGACAGAAAGAAAGAAAGAGAGAAAGAAAGAAAGAGAGACAGGCGGAGAGAGAGAAAGAAAGAGAGAGAAAGAGACACATACAGAGAGAGATAGAAAGAGAGAGAGAGAAGGAGAAAGAAAGAGAGAGAAAGAAAGGGAGGGAGAAAGAGAGAAGGAAAGAAAGAGAGAGACAGAGAGAGAGAGAGAAAGAAAGAAAAAGAGAGAGACAGAGAGAAAGAGAGAGAGAAAAGAGAGAGAAAGAAGGAAAGAGAGAGAGAGAGAGAGAGAGAGAGAGAGAGAAAGAATTGTGAGGGCACAGATCTAACAGGCCTCGAAGGCACCAAATTGAGGAAGTTTGTTCCCAACATGAATATAGCCAGATATTTGTCCCCTTGTTTAAGAACAAAATTGGAGCCCATCTCTTTCGAAAAGAACGGGGCCTGTCTGCTGAAGAAAAAAAATGAGTCAACGGCAGAACAAAAGACCCCCTTAATCTATTTCTGTGGGCAGCTTTGACACTTCTGGGTTTCGGCTTGTGGCCTGCAAAGAATGCTGGGTCAAGGTCCCTTTCCGTGGAGGGAGCCACTGAGTCACGGGCACCTTCAAAAGCTCCATTCTTCATCCACCCCAGAGAAATTCCAGGAGGACGTGGGGAACCTCCTGTCTCGCAGGCCCAAAGCTGGAATGTTCCCAGTCTGGCCTGCATTTCACTCCTTTCCCCAGTTTTTTTTTAAAAAAAGAGAGAATTTAGGGGTTGGATGACCTTCCCTACAGAAGCAGAGGGCAGATGAATGTCCACCTTTGATCTGAGCTCTGCTGTCAATAGATCTCGAAATCTTTGGAGAGGCGGAAAGGGGGCGCGGTGATTATTCTCTGTTCTGTTTTTTAAAAAAATAATTGAAAACGTAAAACACATAACACAAAAAAACAAACAAGACCATAACAACAACAAAATCAAGCAACTTGATATAAATTTCACGTTTACATTCCTGTTTCTACGATTTCCCCTTTTTCTGTAGGATTAATTTGGATAGAATGGAATAGAATAGAATAGAATAGAATAGAATTCTTTATTGGCCAAGTGTGATTGGACACACAAGGAATTTGTCTTGATGCATATGCTCTCAGTGGACATAAAAGAAAATATAGATTTGTCAAGAGTCATGTGGTACAACACTTAATGATTGTCATAGGGGTCCAATAAGCAATGAAGAAACAATCAATATTAATAAAAATCGTAGGATACAAGCAACAAGTTACAGCCATACAGTCCTAAGTGGGAGGAAATGGGTGATAGGAATGATGAGAAAAAACTAGAAGAAATAGAAGTGCAGACTTAGTAAAAAGTTTGACAGTGGTGAGGGAATTATTTGTTTAGCAGAGTGATGGCGTTCGGGAAAGAACTTCTCTTGTGTCTAGTTGTCTTGGTGTGCAGTGCTCTGTAGCGGCGTTTTGAGGGTAGGAGTTGAAACAATTTGTGTCCAGGATGTGAGGGGTCAGTAAATATTTTCACCACCCTCATTTTGACTCGTGCAGTATACAGGTCCTCAATGGAAGGCAGGTTGGCAGCAATTGTTTTTTCTGCAGTTCTTTTTTCTTTTCTATCCAACTATATAGTTTCCCCCATATGATATAATGTTCTATTCTCTGTTCTAGTCCATTCTCTACAAGAGAGAAGAAAAAGGTTGAACGCTCTTTCTGTCAAAGTCTTCCTCGGTGGCTGTGTGTGATGCTTTTATTTATTTACTAGTAGCTGGATATCCATGCTTCTCTAGGAAACTGATCGGAAACTTGATAAATTGACAGTTAAAGCTTGAAAATTAATGAGTAGTTACAATTGGGTTAATATGTTGGCAATTAGAGCTTGAAAATGTATGTAGAATGTGTAACTCCTTAGCCTTAGAGTGTTTTAATATAAAGCAACTGGCAGTTGTAACAGAGTTCTTTGCAGGTATGGAGGGGGATTAGAATGTCTAAACTCCTAGCCCGCAGGTCAGATGAAGTCAGATGAGTCATGCGCAGGCCACGGCCATGCCCGGTTCAGATAGGGAGGGAGAGTAGAATTCCTTAGCATCAGTGTCTTAATATATAAGGCAACTGGCAGTTGGAACAGAGTTTTTTTCAGGTGGGGAGGGGGAGTAGAATGTCTAAACTCCCAGCCCGCAGGCCGGATGAAGTCAGATGAGTAACGCGCATGCCAGAGTGGGTTAATACAGTATAATACTGTATAAAAAATAATAATGATCTGATGGTCATTTTGAAAAATCCTTTCTTAGCGAGCACCTAGGATACATGTTCTCAACCTTCCTAATGCTGGGACCCTTTAATACAGTTCCTCATTTTTGTGGTGACCCCCCAACCATAAAATAATAAAATTATTAGGAAGCTCAGAGGTGGGTTCTAACTTACCCTGCTGCCAGATCGTTTCCTCCTGCGCTCTGTGGGCGCATGTGTCCTTTATGTGAGCATGCATGCGCAGTGCCGATTTTTTCTTTTAAAAACATTTTTTTAAGAAGCCAAAACCAAAATGGCGACGCATGCACAGTACCAAAAATTTGGCTTCTGAACATGTTCAGGTTTTTTATTTTTCTGAATAGATTTTATTTTTGGAATCGTCTACAGTGTTCCCTCGCTTTTCGCGGGGGGATGCGTTCCGAGACCACCCACGAAAGTTGAATTTCCGCGAAGTAGAGATGGGAAGTAAATACACCATGCACGAATCCCAGCGACCGATTAGGTCCCACAGAGTGGGCCTCCTCCGGGTCCCGTCAACTAAACAATGTCGGTTGGCGGGCCCCAGGGGGAGAGCCTTCTCTGTGGCGGCACCGACTCTCTGGAACCAACTCCCCCCAGAGATCAGAACTGCCCCTACTCTTCCTGCCTTCCGTAAACTCCTCAAAACCCACCTTTGCCGTCAGGCATGGGGGAACTAAACATCTCCCCCGGGCACATTTAATTTATACATGGTATGCCTGTGTGTGTGTCTGTTAGTATATGGGTTTTTTTAAATCTTTAAATATTTTAATTAATTGAATTATTTATGATTTGTTTTACACTTGTTGTGAGCCGCCCCGAGTCTTCGGAGAGGGGCGGCATACAAATCCAAATAATAAATAATAAATAAAATAAATTTTTGGCTATGAACAGTATCACAAGCCGTCCCTTAACACTTTAAACCCCTAAATTGCAATTTCCCATTCCCTTAGCAACCATTCAGATTATTACTCACCTTGTTTATTTATTAAAATTTATTTTAAAAAAATATTTATTAAAGGCAGACGAAAGTTTGGCAATGACATATGACGTCATCGGGTGGGAAAAACCGTGGTATAGGGAAAAAACCCGCAAAGTATTTTTTTAATTAATATTTTCGAAAAACCGTGCTATAGCCGTTTCGCGAAGTTCGAACCCGCGAAAATCGAGGGAACACTGTATTTGCATGTGGGTGGACCCACCTGGAGACAGGTAGAGGAGCCGTGCCTCAGTTCCTAAGAATTATGCATTTTCCGGGGGTCTTAGGCGACCCCTGTGAAAGGGTCGTTCGACCCCCCCAAGGGGTCACGACCCACCTGTTGAGAACCGCCGTCCTAAGAGGCAGCGAAGGTGTGGTGCAGGTCTTCAGGGCATTATGACGTCTGTCACTCCGCCAAGCGACGGCGAGTGATTGGCTGGCATCCGGGGAACTGCTGTATTACAGGAAGGATGGAAGTGTCGAACAACATGTAAAACGACATTGTCGTCGTATTAATCTAACGCTTACAGTGACTGTCAGCCGCTTGGCTGGGAGCAGAGCAGAGACAGATGGGGAAAGAGAGCGAGGCCTGTCGAAAGCAGCCAACAACGGAAGGTCGCCTGCCCTTCGCGCACTGCAGGGCCTCGGAGGGCAGCTGCCTGGCAGGAGAGGGCCTGCTTGGATGTACACTGGCTTTTTGCTGAGAAATGTTGTGTGTGTGTAGGGCAGGGCTCTCCAAGCTCGGCCATGTTAAGACTTGTGGACTTCAACTCCCAGAATTCCCCAGTCCACAAGTCATAACATGGCCGGGTTTGGAGAGCCCTAGTGAAGGGGGATGGAACTCTCCCCTGACCTTGTTATCCTTCTTATGAAGAAGTTCAAAGTTCACAGATGACCAAAGGCCTAAACCAATGATGGCGAACATTTTTCTCCTCGGGTGCCGAAAGCGTGCGTGTGTGTGCTATTGCACATGTGCGAATACCCACACCCATAATTCAATGCGCGGGGACAGTAAAAATAGTCTCCACCCCGGAAGCCCTCTGGAGGCCTGAAACAGCCCATTTCCCGTTTTTCGCCCTCTGCAGAAATATTTCCCTTTATTTGTCCTTACTTTCTTACCTATGAGCTTTAGGCCCCCTCGTGCTAATATTGGGGGATGGAGAAATGAAATTCTCTCTATCCACCTTAACTATCCCGTACATGATTTTATACATTTCGATCAAGTCACATATTCAACGCCGTCTTTCAAGGCTGAAGAGACCAAGGCGTTGCAACCTGGTTTCGTAAAGGGAGGTGTTCCATTTATTTGTGTCTTTCTTTCTTTCTTTCTTTCTTTCTTTCTTTCTTTCTTTCTTTCTTTCTTTCTTTCTTTCTATCTTTCCTTCCTTCCTTCCTTCCTTCCTTCCTTCTTTCTTTCTTTCTATCTATCTTTCCTTCCTTCCTTCCTTCCTTCCTTCCTTCCTTCCTTCTTTCCTTCTTTCTTTCTTTCTTTCTTTGATTTGTATGCCGTCCCTCTCCGTGGACTCGGGGCGGCTAACAGTGATAAAAACAGCATGTAACAATCCAATACTAAAACAACTAAAAAACCCTTATTTATAAAACCAAACATACATACAAACAAACATACCATGCATAAATTGTAGAGGCCTAGGGGGAAAGAGTATCTCAGTTCCCCCATGCCTGATGGCAGAGGTGGGTTTTAAGGAGCTTACAAAAGGTGAGGAGGGTGGGAGCAATTCTAATCTCTGGGGGGAGTTGGTTCCAGAGGGCCGGGGCCGCCACAGAGAAGGCTCTTCCCCTGATCATTCTTGTCTTCCCTTTTTTTGCATCTTTTCCAGTTCCCTTATAGCCTCCTTGAGGTGCATTGACCAGGACTGTACACAGTCCTTGTTCACAACAGTGGGTTTTTACTCTCCTCCCCCCCTCCTGGCTCAGCTGCAGTTTCCGAGGACTCACGCTGGAGCCCGTTTGAGATGGAAGCACAGAAACACTGCCAGAGCTATTTTCCCACTGGTGGGGGGCCTCATCTCATGCCATATCCTGGGCTTGAGCCTTTTCCCCCTGCAGGTCTGCAGGCTCTCTGGAATAAATTGCAAAATAGCAGAGGGACAGCAGCTCGGGAACAGAGATGCTCTTGCGAATGCTGGCTGGGGAATTCTGGGAGTTGAAGTCCAGATATCTTCAAGTTGCCAAGGTTGGGAAACACTGAACTAGACATATAGAACCCTTCTCCTCCTTCCTTATTCCCATCTTAGAATAGCAGATGATTTAAAATTCTGATTGGGACAGAATACCGAGTCACATTAAGAGGGATTGATAGGTCTCCTGTAACCCTTCAGAAAGCTAAAGGTGGAAATATTACTCCGGATAATATATGAGTAATGTCGTACGAGATCAGGTGTCCGTGAGATTCTGCGTGCCTGGCCCGTATGAGCTGGAAATGATGGCGAAGAGCCGATCCTGATGGGCACCAGATTAAAAAAGGGTCAACCAAGTGAAAAATCAAATATGCCTTGGTAAATGAGAGGATTAACACAGCAATAAGCTAATGGGGAATTCATTGGGACTTCTTTAAGTCAGGCTGCAATTTCTCTACCCAAGGATGGAATATATAATTGAAATCCCTCATTATGCCTGGTCTCTTGCTTCCTGTGAGATTAAAAAGGAAGGAAGGAAGGAAGGAAGGGAGAAAGGAAGAAAGGAAGAAAGGGAGGAAGGGAGGAAGGAAGGAAGAAAGGAAGGAAGGAAGGAAGGGAGGAAGGAAGGAAGAAAGGGAGGAAGGAAGGAAGGAAGAAAGAAAGGGAGGAAGGAAGGAAGGAAGAAAGGAAGGAAGAAAGGAAGGGAGGAAGGAAGAAAGAAAGGAAGGAAGTCAGGAAGGAAGGGAGGAAGGAAGGAAGAAAGAAAGGAAGGAAGGAAGGAAGGAATAAAGGAAGGAAGGAAGGAAGGAAGGAAGACAGGAAGAAAGAAAGGAAGGGAGGAAGGAAGAAAGGAAGGAAGAAAGGAAGAAAGAAAGAAAGAAGGAAAGAAAGGGAAAATAGATAAACATTTTCCTGTGTGATATCTACCATCTTCCTCATCCGTCTTTTCTCCCTCCCCTCGTGATTGTGGGATGTCTTCCGCCAGCGCTCATAAATTTGTGGCTTTCTTTTCTTTTTTCTTTCTGAAGTTTAAAAACAATTTTTTTAATCTTTCATTTTTTATCTCGCTTTAATCTGCTGTTCTTTTGAATGTGCATGCCTGTGAAAGATTTATGGCTTGGGGTTTTGTTTTGTTTTTTGCATCTTACGATGTAGATGCATTTGGAAGCCTTTGGGCTGGGATGTGTGATTCGTAGCAGTGGAAAGAGAAAAAAAAATAAAATACCCACACATACCAGCGATGATCTCATTCTCAAATTGGGCCACTGTTTTAAAACTCTCTCGCGGGGAGAGAGGAAAGCTGGGAAGGTGTTTTAAAATATTCCTTTAATGAAATAAATAAAAGGTGGGCGGGCTGGAAAGAATGAAGCGAAAAACACAAGGTTTTCGGCATCTTTACCCAATACAAGGACTGATGGAGAAAGAGAGTGTAGGGTCTTTTGGGGGCCACCTGCACCCCCTAAACCTCATTTTGGTGACTGGATTTGGGGGGGGGGTTGGGAGGATGCGCTGGGGATCACGCCTGAATTTGCACCTTCTTCCAGACCTGTTACTGGTGCAGAACAGATGCCGTTTGTATGCAAAGAAACCTCAACATATGAATAATTAGTGAACCAGCAAGAAAAGTGTTTTTGCAGCAAGGTCTGTTCCCCTTTCCATATGAAGAACGGTTGAAGGAATTGGGTATGTCTGGTTTAATGAACAGAAGGATTAGGGGAGGCATGAGCCACCCAGAGTCTTCGGAGAAAGGCGGAGCACCCAATTTGCACCGAAAGATGTTGAAAGAAAAAGCAGGGCATCCTGCATAAAGATTAGATTAGATTAGATTTATTGGATTTATATGCCGCCCCTCTCCGCAAACTTGGGGCGGCTCACAACAATAATAAAAAACAGTACATAATAACAAATCCAATGCCCACCAATCTAATTACAATTTAAAATTAATAAATTCATAAAACAATCCCAATGTATATAAAAACACACAGTCAATCAATCAAATGGCAAAACAACATGGGCAAGGGGGAGATGTTTAGTTCCCCCATGCCTGACGGCAGAGGTGGGTCTTAAGGAGTTTACGAAAGGCAGGGAGGGTGGGGGCAATCCTAATCTCAGGGGGGAGCTGGTTTCAGAGGGTCGGACCCCCCACAGAGAAGGCTCTTCCCCTGGGTCCCGCCAGATGGCATTGTTTGGTCGACGGGACCGGAAGAAGGCCGACTCTGTGGGACCTAACCGGTCACTGGGATTCGTGCGGCAGAAGGCGGTCCCGAAGATATTCTGGTCCGGTGCCATGAAGGGCTTTATAGGTCATAATCAACACTTTGAATTGTGACCGGAAATTGATCGGCAACCAATGCAGACTGAGGAGTGTTGGTGTAACATGGGCATATTTGGGAAAGCCCATGATAGCTCTCGCAGCTGCATTCTGCACGATCTGAAGTTTCCGAACACTTTTCGAAGGTAGCCCCATGTAGAGAGCGTTACAGTAGTTGAGCCTCGAGGTGATGAGGGCATGAGTGACTGTGAGCAATGACTCCCGGTCCAAATAGGGCCGCAACTGGCGCACCAGGCGAACCTGGGCAAACGCCACAGCCACAGTGTGGTAGTAAACATTTTGGTCGCCCTTCGCTGGACGAGGGTCTCCTGCAAGTGGAGCGTTGATCTCCGTGAAATAGGGCTCATATTGTCCTCTCCTTCGCTTTTGATTTCCTGCAGGGGAAATTCATCAGAAGGAAATATTTTCTCTGTTCCCCCCACCCCCCGGCCCGGTTCCAATTCAAAACATTCAAGTCAAGGTTGTGGAATCTCTAGGGCAGGGGTGTCCAACACAATTTCATTTGAGGGCCATATAAAGGTTGTGTTTGACCGTGTGTGTCTTGGCCAGGGGGTGTGGCCAGCTTGACATCATCCTATCAGGGGCCAAGTGCTAAGGCAAGACTTCTCTGAGATTCTCCCTCACTCTCATTATATCCTTCCTTCCCTTCCCTTCCTTCCTTCCTTCTCTTCGCTTCCTTCCTTCTCTTCCCTTCCTTCCTTCCCTTCCTTCCTTCTCTTCCCTTCCTCCCTTTCTTCCTTCCTTCTCTTCCCTTCCTTCCTTCCCTTCCTTCCTTCCTTCTCTTCCTTTCCTTCCTTCCTTCCTTCTCCTTCCTTCCTTTCTTCTCTTTCCTTCCTTCCTTCCTTCTCTTTACTTCCTTCCTTCCTTCCTTGTCTTCCCTTCCTTCATTCCTTTCTTTCCTTACTTACTTACTTACTTACTTACTTACCTTACCTTACTTTACCTTTCTCCTTCCTTCTCTTCCCTTCCCTTCCTTCATTCCTTTCTTCCATCTCTCCTTTCCACTTCCTCCCTCCTTCCTCATTATTCTCCCTCCCCTCCACCCCCTTCCTTCTCTTCTTTTCCCTTCCCCCTTTTTCTCCTTTCTTCCTCCTTACCCTCTTTTCATATTTTCCCCTTCCTTGCTCGTTCAGTTCGGGAGACCTCATCTACAAAAAGATATTGACAAAATTGAACGGGTCCAAAGACGGGCTACAAGAATGGTGGAAGGTCTTAAGCATAAAACGTATCAGGAAAGACTTCATGAACTCAATCTGTAGAGTCTGGAGGACAGAAGGAAAAGGGGGGACATGATCAGAACATTTAAATATGTTAAAGGGTTAAATAAGGTTCAGGAGGGAAGTGTTTCTAATAGAAAGTGAGCACAAGAACAAGGGGGCACAATCTAAGGTTAGATGGGGGAAAGATCAGAAGCAACATGAGAAAATATTATTTTACTGAAAGAGTAGTAGATGCTTGGAACAAACTTCCAGCAGACGTGATTGGTAAATCCACAGTCACTGAATTTAAACATCCCTGGGATAAACATAGATCCATCCTGAGATAAAATACTATAAGGGCAGACTAGAGGTCTTTTCCTTCCATCCATCTTCTATGTTTCTATGCAAAACCCCTTTTAAGTATTTACCTCTGGAAATTCAAACCAGAATCCAAACCAGCGAGTTAAAAATAGGAATGATTTATGTAAGTCGGAAGGACCACCCTTCCTTTCTTTTCTTCCCCTCTCTCTCTCTGCGAAATAACCTTCTTCTCCTCTCTCCTTCCCTTCCGGAGATGCCTATTTTCTATCTTTGTCCTCCTTTTCCCCCTTCTTTGTCATACGTCAATCCGTTGTTTTCGTCGGAGGCTGAACCATCCCTTGCAGAGGCGGAGTGGGGAGGGCAGCCGATGGCTCAACGCTGCTCTGAAATCAGAGATCTTGGAGCAACGGCACAAGTGTTTTGTCCAAGTCGTCCTTGACTTAACAACTATTCATTTAAGGACCATTGGAAGTTACAGGGTTGCTGAAAAAAGTAGGAATCCCCTGAGAGGAAACAGGGCCGAAAAAGACGGGGAGAAGCCTCCATGGGACCTCTCTAGTAATCTCCTGGGAGGAAACAGGGCCTCCACCCTCCCTGTGGTTTCCCCAATCGCACGCATTATTTGCGTTTACGTTGATTCCAATGGGGAAAATTGCTTCTTCTTACAAACTTTTTCTACTTAAGAACCTGGTCACGGAACGAATTAAGTTCGTAAGTAGAGCTACCACTGTGCAAAGAAATCATTGATTTAAATTCAGTTGGTTTGTCGTGGCTCGGAACCCTGACCTCCTTTCCTCGTGTCAATTTCGGGGAAAGCCACACTGGGATTGTCGATCCTGTTCCCATCCCGACCACCGTCTGTGAAGAATGGTGCATGGGGAGTGTTTTGATCTGTCTTTTCCCAGAGCGGCTCTTGGGCGACGTTTGGGGAATGCTCGGAGACATTCAGGGCCCTGTTTAAGTCTCGAAGGCATCACTTGTGAATGTTGTAAGCGCGATATGGAACAAAGACTCTCACTCTTTCGGTAAATTGAACCTGCATTCTAATCAATGTGGTGTTTTGGTTTTGTTTTCCAAATTTGCAGCCCTGAGAAATTTATTTATTTATTTATTTGTTTGTTTGTTTGTTTGTTCATTCGTTCGTTCATTCATTCATTCATTTATTTATTTATTCATTTGCGCAATACACAAATACATAGGAAGAAAAATAGACATGTGATAATATAAAAGAGGGTGAAAGTGAACTTAGAGGAGAGGATATATGAAAGGAAGAGAATATATAAGATAGGTGAGAGAAAGGAAAGACAATTGGACAGGGGACGAAAGGCACACCAGTGCACTTATGTACGCCCCTTACTGGCCTCTTAGGAACCTGGAGAGGTCAATCGTGGAGAGTCTAAGGGAGAAGTGTTGGGGGTTAGGGGTTGACACAATTGAGTCTGGTAATGAGTTCCACACTTCGATAACTCGATTGTTGAAATCATATTTTTTACAGTCAAGTTTGGAGCGGTTCGTATTAAGTTTGAATCTGTTGCGTGCTCTTGTGTTATTGCAGTTGAAGCTGAAGTAGTCATTGACCGGTAGGACTTTGCAGCATATGATCTTGTGGGCAATACTCAAATCGTGTTTTAGGCGTCGTAGTTCTGGGCTTTCTAGGCCCAGGATTGTTAGTCTATTTTCGTAGGATATTCTGTTTCGAGTGGAGGAGTGAAGGGCTCTTCTGGTGAAATATCTTTGGACATTTTCAAGGGTGTTGATGTCTGAGATGTGGCATGGGTTCCAGACAGATGAGCAGCAGATGTTAAGAAAGTAGCCTTTCTTAACATCATTTGCGAAATACAGCGTGCATATCAACAAAGAGACAACAGTGTATCTCTTTCCCCCACCCCTCCATCTCAAGCAGCTGAAAGTGCTTTCAAAAATAAAATAAAATAAAATAATAAAGGAATCGCACCTTAAGATACCTGCGTCCAATCCCACCACCGCATCAAGATCTTGGTATTCTTCCCAAATCCTGCAGAAGTGTTTCACTGGATATGAGTCTCTCTTGTAAGCCACTTGAGTTCTCTTCAAAATTATAGTTCTGGCTCTTATTTTTAGTGCCCTTTATATTTTAGTATTACTACTGTTTTCTTAGAAGGGGGAACGGAGGCTGAAAAATAGAGGAGATAGCTCACACCAATCATTACATGTCAAAAGGAGAATTTGAAATGCAAATTTCTCCACTTCTCCGGGCAAATATGTTCTTTTTTACAGCAGATGGAGCCGGAGTTTAGAGCTAGTATAAACCCAGAAAGGCAGCATGTAGCTTGTCCTTGATTTACAATGATTGTTTAGTGACCGTCTGGAGTTACAATGGCAGTGAAAAAGGTGGCTTGTGACCTTACCACTATTGCACCATCCATGTGGTCACGTGATGGGCAGCTGACCCCAGGGTCATTTATTTATTTTATTTATTTATTAGATTTGTATGCCGCCCCTCTCTGAAGAGTCGGGGCGGCTCACAACAGTAATAAAAACAATATAGCAGTGGAACAAATCTAATATTAAAAAACATATAAAACCCTATCATTATTTTTTAAAAACCAAACAGCACATTCATACCAAACATAAAACAAAGTGTATGTGTATATATACTGTATATATATACCGCAAAAAAACGGCTTTCGGCGACTGCTGGGAAGCCGCGCGGCTGTTTTAAAAGGTGACAGCCGGCCTGGGGGGCTTCCCAGCACCCCCCCAAACCCGGGTTCGGGGTTTGGGGGGGTGCTGGCAAGCCCCCCAGGCCGGCTGCGACCTTTTAAAACACCCGCGCCGCTTCCCAGCTATCTCCTGAAGCCGAACGCTAAAGCCGAACTTCCGCGTTCAGCTTCGGGAGACAGCTGGGAAGCGGCGCGGCTGTTTTAAAAGGTCGCAGCCGGCCTGGGGGGCTTCCCAGCAACCTCCCGAATTGAACCCGGGGTTCAGCAAAATTTTGCCTCTTCTTACGAACTTTGTTCGAGTTACGAACCGGCGTTCGGGAGGCTTCTGGGAAGCCCCGCCGCCTGGCTGTCACCTTTTAAAACAGCCGCGCGGCTTCCCAGCAGTCTCCGAACGCCGGTTCGTAACTCGAAAAAAGTTCGTAAGAAGAGGCAAAATTTTTCTGAACCCCGGGTTCGTATCACGAGTTGTTCGTAAGACGAGGGGTTCGTATCTTGAGGTACCACTGTATATAAAAAAAGCCTGGGGGAAAGGTGTCTCAACTCCTCCATGCCTGGCGGTATGAGTAGTTTACGAAAGACAGGGAGGGTGGGGGCAGTTCTAATCTCCGGTGGCAGTTAATTCCAGAGGGCCAGGGCTGCCACAGAGAAGGCTCTTCCTCTGGGGCCCACCAAACAACATTGTTTAGTCGACGGGACCCAGAGAAGGCCAACTCTGTGGGACCTTATCGGTTGCTGGGATTCATGCGGTAGCAGGTGGTACTCTGGTCCATTGCCATGTCGGGCTTTAAAGGTCATGACCAACACTTTGAATTGTGATGGGAAACTGATCGGCAGCCAATGCAAGCCACGGAGTGTTGAGGAAACGTGGGCGAATCTTGGAAGCCCCACGATGGCTCTCGCGGCTGTGTTCTGCACGATCTGAAGTTTCCAAACACTTTCAAAGGTAGCCCCATGTAGAGAGCATTGAAGTAATCGAACCTCGATGTGATGAGGGCATGAGTGACTGTGAGCAATGACTCCCTGTCCAAATAGGGCCGCAACTGGTGCACCAGGCGAACCTGGGCAAACGCCCTCCTCGCCACAGCCGAAAGATGATGTTCCAATGTCAGCTCTGGATCGAGGAGGACGCCCAAGTTGCGGACCCTCTCTGAGGGGGGTCAATGATTCTCCCCCCAGGGTGATGGATGGACAGATGGACATAAACTGTTTCAACTCCTACCCTCAAAACATCGCTACAGAGCACTGCACACCAAGGCAACTAGACACAAGGACAGTTTTCCCCCGGACACCATCACTCTGCTAAACAAATAATTCCGTCAACACTGTCAAATTATTTACTAAGTCTGCACTAGTAGATGCTTGGGACAAACTTCCAGCAGATGTGGTTGGTAAATCCACAGTAACCGAATTTAAACATGCCTGTGATGAACATAGATCCATCCTAAGATAAAATACAGGAAATAGTATAAGGGCAACTAGATGGTCCATGAGGTCTTTTTCTGCAGTCAATCTTCTATGTTTCTATGTTTCTACTATTACTATTACTATTAGTTTACAAGTGCACTAGAGTGCCTTCCGTCTGCTGTCCTATTGCTCTCCTATATCTCCTATACCTTTCTTCTATTCCTATATCTCTTCTTCTATTCTTTCATTGATATGTTCTATTACTATATCTTATTTTCTATTATTACTTAGATATATAACCTTCATCATGTATTTTACTATGTGTATATAGATATATACCCACTAAAACCCTCATTGTGTATTGAACAAAATAAATAAATAAATAAAATAAATCATTCCTATCACCCATTTCCTCCCACTTATGACTGCATGGCTGTAACTTCTTGTTTGTATTTTTAAGATTTTTATTAATATTGATTGTTTCCTTGTTGCTTATTTGACCCCTATGATAGTCATTAAGTGTTGCACCACATGATTCTTGACAAATCTATATTTTCTTTTATGTCCACCGAGAGCATATGCACCAAGACAAATTCCTTGTGTGTCCAATCACATTTGGCCAATAAAATAATTCTATTCTATTTTGTAATGGATTTCTTCCGGGATGGTATATAAGACTAAAAATTAACAGGTTTGGATTGGAACATGCCAGGAATTTTATTCCTTCTGAGTTTGGAATCAAATCCTTGCTGATAAAACAGGGACTTGTCAATTGAAGGGCTAGGCTGTTACTTATCCGTTGATGATATTTCTCCTTAGTCTTTGGGGTAGTATTCTGTCTTTCCCTTTGTCAGGCTTTTTAAATTGGCTTTCCCAGAGGGATCTTCAAGTCTTCCATCAATTAATAGTTTCCCCCTTTCGCTTAAAAGCTTGTCTGCAACATTGTCAGCCGAAGATCCCACACACAGAGAGGAAATTATAAAGAGAACCTGCCCCCCTCACCGACAGCCTGAATCCATGTCCATCAAGTATTTATTTTTATTTTTATTTATTTATTTTGTCCAATACACAATGAGGGTTTTAGTGGGTATATATCTATATACACATAGTAAAATACATGATGAAAGTTGTAGAGGAGATACTCATAGTAAAATATATCTAAGAAATAATAGAAAAGAAGGTATAGTAATAGAACATATCAATGAAAGAATAGAAAAAGAGATATAGGAATAGGAGAAAGGTATGGGAGATATAGGAGAGCAATAGGACAGGGGATGGAAGGCACTCTAGTGCACTTGTACTCTCCCCTTACTGACCTCTTAGGAATCTGGATAGGTCAACCGTAGATAATCTAAGGGTAAAGTGTTGGGGGTTTGGGGATGACACTATGGAGTCCGGTAATGAGTTCCACGGTTCGACAACTCGGTTACTGAAGTCATATTTTTTACAGTCAAGTTTGGAGCGGTTAATATGAAGTTGAAATCTGTTGTGTGCTCTTGTGTTGTTGTGGTTGAAGCTGAAGTAGTCGCCGACAGGCAGGACGTTGCAGCATATGATCTTGCGGGCAATACTTAGATCTTGTTTAAGGCATCTTAGTTCTAAACTTTCTAGGCCCAGGATTGTAGAAAAGGAGAGGCTGTCTGGACCAGTGTTTTAAAACCTTGGGCGCTTTTAAGATGTGTGGACTTCAACTCCCAGAATTCCCCATTCCAGGGGAATGCTGGGAGTTGAAGTCCACACATCTTAAACACTGTCGGGTGGCTACTTTTACGGATAAGGGCGGTGCACCGGTAGCGACAATTGAACTGCGTGCGCGGCTTTGCTTTTGCCCGTCCCAGCGAGATTTCGCTTCTGTGCATGCGCAAGCAAAATCTTGCAAGGGGATGTGCGCGCACGAGAGAGAGGTTTTGGCATTTTTTTGTTTCTGAGTATGTGCGCAAGCAAAAAAATGTGGAACTCTCTTGCGTGCATCCCCTTGCAAAATTTTGCTTCTTGCGCAGCGCACTGGTAGCGATGAAATCAGGAATCCATTTCTTTGATATGATAGAGATGTATACCTTACATATATACAGTGGTACCTCATGAACTTAATTCATTTCATGACCAGGTTCTTAAGTAGAAACGTTTGTAAGAAGAAGCAATTTTTCTCATAGGAATCAATGTGAAAGCAAATAAGGCGTGCGATTGGGGAAACCACAGGGAGGGCAGAGGCCCTGTTTCCTCCCAGGAGATTCCTAGAGAGGCCCCACGGAGGCTTCTCCCCACCTTTTCCGGCCCTGTTTCCTCCCAAGAGATTCCTAGAGAGGCCCCACGGAGGCTTCTCCCTGCCTTTTCCGGCCCTGTTTCCTCCCAGGAGATTCCTAGAGAGGCCCCACGGAGGGTTCTCCCCGCCTTTTCTGGCCCTGTTTCCTCCCAGGAGATTCCTAGAGAGGCCCCACGGAGGCTTCTCCCTGACTTTTCCAGCCCTGTTTCCTCCCAAGATATTCCTAGAGAGGCCCCACGGAGGCTTCTCCCTGCCTTTTCCAGCCCTGTTTCCTCCCAAGATATTCCTAGAGAGGCGCCACAGAGGCTTCTCCCTGCCTTTTCCAGCCCTGTTTCCTCCCAAGATATTCCTAGAGAGGCCCCACGGAGGCTTCTCCCCGCCTTTTCCAGCCCTGTTTCCTCCCAGGATATTCCTAGAGAGGCGCCACAGAGGCTTCTCCCTGCCTTTTCCAGTTACAGTTTCAGAAGCTCGGGTTTGTAAATGGAAAATGGTTCTTGAGAAGAGGCAAAACACCTGGTTCTTATCTAGAAAAGTTTGTAAGTAGAGGAGTTTGTAGGTAGAGGAAGCACTGTATCATATTTGTGCAGTATTTTTGTATTTGTCCATAGTTTGTATATATAAGTCAGCATGTGTTCTATGTTTTAAATGTAAATAATTAATAAAGATACATTTTTTTTAAAAAAGGAATCCACCCCTGATCTTAAGGTGCCTAAGTTTGAGAAACAACTGCCCCCAGGAGCTTTTGAATGTGAAACACCCATCATCCTTGGCCATTGATCATTCTAGTTGAGATTGCATTTGGGGGTGGTCTCCCTCCTGGATCCCCTTTGCCAGTTGAGACCCCCAAAGAACCCAGCTACAAGCAGGCCTGTCAAATCACCTCCCGATGACGAACCCTGCAGATTCGTTACGCATCAGGTGAAGGAATATTTATTTATTATTTATTTATTATTTATTTATTTATTAGATTTGTATGCCGCCCCTCTCCGAAGACTCGGGGCGGCTAACAACAACAAAAAAGACAATGTAGACAAATCTAATATTAAAAATAAACTAAGAAACCCCAATTTTAAAAAACCAATCATACAAACAAGCATACCATGTATAAATTCTATAAGCCTAGGGGGGAGGGAGAAAAATTGTTCAATTCCCCCATGCCTGATGACAGAGGTGGGTTTTAAGGAGCTTGCAAAAGGCAAGGAGGGTGGGGGCAACTCTGATATCTGGGGGGAGCTGGTTCCAGAGGGTCGGGGCCGCCACAGAGAAGGCTCTTCTCCTGGGTCCCGCCAAACGGCATTGTTTAGTCGACGGGACCCGGAGAAGGCCCACTCTGTGGGACCTAACCGGTCGCTGGGATTCGTGCGGCAGAAGTAATTTGGTCTTCTTGTCCATCTTTAGCCTAGCTGTCAATCAACGGGGTTGGCTGAGCTTGAATTCCAGCGCTGGGGAAGAGAATGAATAATTGCTCTCTTGTTTGCTCTTTCCAGGCCAAGCTTCTTATACTATAGAAGAGAGGCAGAGGCTTGGCACCCCATCCCCTGGCACAGAGCAGGCCCAAAACGGGGAGAGGACGCGCGAATGGCACTTCTGCCTCCCCTGGCAACCCGCCATGTCTCTTTGGGGAGGCTCTCCTTGACGCTATTTAAGAAACCTTTGTTCGAATGAGTCAGATAGGTTATGCTTCTTTCCAGATGAAGGGGATGGAGTCTGCAGGAGAGCCCGGAGGCAGGTGCGTGGGAGGAAGGCAGGAAGGTGGCACAGGATAGCAGAGCGAAGCTTATTTTGGGCCAGCGGGTGGTTGACCTTGGCAGAAGGGAGGATGACCTTGGCAATTCTGGCTGGCTGCACAGGAGATTCCAGGGAGGGGCGAGAACGGGGGAAAGTAGGGGGGAGGAGGGCGGCGATAAAAGGAATGAGCTGACACAGCAATAACTTTACCCCCCATCACCGTTCGCCACTAAGTCAGAGTTGTGGTACCTAGCAACAGCCAATGGGGGTGTTGCTAAGGCAACCAGACCAGGGATGGTGATGTAGCAGCTTCTTAGTGACATCAACAGGAGTAAAAGCAGCTGGATAACCTTCAGATGGGGGCGTGAACACTCTCTGCTCCTTATCTTAAGTTTGGGAGGTTTGAGGGCGTCCCGAAGGAGGAAAGAGGGGGACCCTAAAATGTTGACGTCATAGATGTGGCCTCCAGACGGTCAAAATTGTCCCTGCTGGTCAGCATTTGTGCATTTCGACTCCGTTGCAGCCCTTACACTGCAGGTGTGAGTATCTATACATTGTAGGTGATCCCCTTATATAGATCGCTGGTGAGACCACATTTGGAATACTGTGTTCAGTTCTGGAGACCTAGCCTACAAAAAGATATGGACAAAATTGAAGGGGTCCAAAGACGGGCTACAAGAATGGTGGGAGGTCTTCAGCATAAAACGTATCAGGAAAGACTTCATGAACTCAATCTGTAGAGTCTGGAGGACAGAAGGAAAAGGGGGGACGTGATCGAAACATTTAAATACGTTAAAGGGTTAAATAAGGTCCAGGAGGGAAGTGTTTTTAGTGGGAAAGTGAACACAAGAACAAGGGGACACAATCTGAAGTTAGTTGGGGGGAAGATCAAAAGCAACATGAGAAAATATTATTTTACTGAAAGAGCAGTAGATCCTTGGAACAAACTTCCAGCAGACATGGTAGATAAATCCACAGTAACTGAATTTAAACATGCCTGGGTTCAACATATCTCCATCCTAAGATAAAATACAGAAAATAGTATAAGGGCAGACTAGATGGACCATGAGGTCTTTTTCTGCCGTCGGACTTCTATGTTTCTATGTTTCTAAAATATTATTTTACTGAAAGAGTAGTAGATCCTTGGAACAAACTTCCAGCAGACATGGTAGATAAATCCACAGTAACTGAATTTAAACATGCCTGGGTTCAACATATCTCCATCCTAAGATAAAATACAGAAAATAGTATAAGGGCAGACTAGATGGACCATGAGGTCTTTTTCTGCCGTCGGACTTCTATGTTTCTATGTTTCTAAAATATTATTTTACTGAAAGAGTAGTAGATCCTTGGAACAAACTTCCAGCAGACGTGGGAAATAAATCCACAGTAACTGAATTTAAACATGCCTGGGTTCAACATATCTCCATCCTAAGATAAAATACAGAAAATAGTATAAGGGCAGACTAGATGGACCATGAGGTCTTTTTCTGCCGTCGGACTTCTATGTTTCTATGTTTCTAAAATATTATTTTACTGAAAGAGTAGTAGATCCTTGGAACAAACTTCCAGCAGACGTGGTAGATAAATCCACAGTAACTGAATTTAAACATGCCTGGGATAAACATAGATCCATCCTAAGATAAAATACAGAAAATAGTATAAGGGCAGACGAGATGGACCATGAGGTCTTTTTCTGCCGTCAATCTTCTATGTTTCTATGTAGGTGTCAGAGAGGGAGGGGGGGAGAGAGAGATGGAGGGGTGTATATGTGTATACAGGTGGAGGATGAAAGATGCTTCCCCCAATAACCTGAGCAACCATATTTAAAATTTGAAGCCCTGTCCTATGCATATTTGCCTGATAAGTTCAGGACAATTTATTTGCCTTCTTTAGGATTCTGACATTTAATTTGTAGAGAGGCAAACCAGAATTCAAATTACACTAGGGGCTCTCACATCCACCTTTAGATCAGAGGCGTGCAACCTTGGCACCCTTAAGTCTTATAGAGGTTTAAATCACAGAATTCCCCAGCCCACCAAGCCAGCTGGGGAATTCTGGGAGTTGAAGTCCACAGGTCTGAAAGATGTCAAAGTTAGAAACATTCAATTTAATTCAATTCAATTTATTAGATTTGTATGCCACCCCTCTCCGAAGACTCGGGGCGGCTCACCACAATAATAAAAACAATATTCCAGCGAAAACAAATCTAATATTAAAAAGCACATAAAACCCTATCATATTTAAAAAAGCAAACAACATATACATACCCAAACATAAATATTAAAAAACCTGGGGGAAAGGTGTCTCAACTCCCCCATGCCTGGCGGTATAGATGGGTCTTGAGTAATTTACGAAAGACAAGGAGTGTGGGGGCAGCTCTAATCTCCGGGGGGAGTTGATTCCAGAGGGCTGGAGCTGCCACAGAGAAGGCTCTTCCCCTGGGGCCTGCCAAACGACATAGAAGATTGACGGCAGAAAAAGACCTCATGGTCCATTTGGTCTGCCCTTATATACCATTTCCTGTATTTTATCTTAGGATGGATCTATGTTTATCCCAGGCATGTTCCTGTGGATTTACCAACCATGTCTGCTGGAGGTTTGTTCCAAGCATCGATGACTCTTTCAGTCAAATAATATTTTCTCACGTTGCTCCTGATCTTTCCCCCAACTCACCTCAGATTGTGCCTCCGATTGTACATCTCTGTTAAAATGGAACTTTGAGGAAATCGGGCTTTCCCATTGACTTTGCCTGTCGGAAGATCGCAAAAGGGGATCATACGCCCCGAGGATTCTGCAACTGTCATAAATAGGAGTGCAGCTGTCAAGGATGCTCATGTAAATTACGTGACCATGAGGATGCTGTAATAATGTGAAAAGTAGCAATAGAGATATATCGCTTCACAGGGCTTTTGCAGCCCTCTCTAAGCAGTTTACAGAGTCGGCTTCTTGGCCCAAAGAATCTGGGTCTTCAGTCATCGGAAGGATGGAGGCTTAGTCAACCTTGAGCCTGGTGAGATTCGAACTGCCAAATTACAGTCCTGCTCTCAAACCACTGCGCCACCACGGCTCGAAATGGTCATAAGCCACTTTTTTCACTGCTGCGGTAACTTTGAATTGTCACTGGATGGACAGTTGCAAGGCTACCAGTATCTCTATCTCAGCTGCATTGTGCCCAAAGGTGATAAAAAGGGCTACAAGAATGATCAAGGAAATGGAGCACCTCCATTATGAAACCGGGTTGCAACACCTTGGTCTCTCCAGCCTTGAAAGACGGCGTTTAAGGGGTGACTTGATCGAAGGGTATAAAATCATGCATGGGATAGAAAAGGCGGATAGAGAAAAATTATTTTCTCTATCACACCATACTAGGACGAGGGGCCCCTCCCGAAAGCTCATAGGTAAGAAAGCGAGGACAAATCAAGGGAAATGTTTCTTCGCCCAGAGGGTCCTTGGTTGATGGAATTCCCTTCCAGAAGAGGTCGTGACAGCTGTCAGCCTGGATGGCTTCAAGGCAGGATTAGACAGATTCATGGATGCCAAGTGTATCGGTGGTTATTGAAACGGATGTCCAAGTGCCACGTCTAGGTTGGTTGAGGCAGGCAGGGTTCTCTTGGGTCCCATTTGTTGGGGGTCAAGGGAAAGGGACGGTTTTGCCTTCTCTTTCTGCTCAAGATCCCCATGGACAATTGGTGGGGCCCTGTGGGACACAGCATGCTGGACTCGATGGGCTTTGGCCCAATTCAGCCTGGCTCTTCTTAGGTTCTTAGGTTCAAAGGTGCCTCCGCAAAATTTCTATCTCGTGATGTTGAAACTCTGCAGAGCTGATGGGGTTTTACGGCCCCGGTCGGCAGGAGTTCTCCCCTCCTCACTTCAGTCGCTCAATCCATCTCTTTCATTCCCCTACAGAGGCTCGACCATCTTAGGAGCCTCACCTCTTTGTAAATTCTCCTCGTATCTCTAAATGGGTTATTTCTTTGGCAGCGGTGGGGGAATCACCCGACAATGAACTAATTAACACAGCCGGCTGAAAGAAAGCTAAACAGATTATGCTTTTCTTGGATGTTTGGAGGCTGATGGCAAGAAAGATGATTTTTTTAAAAAGATCAGCTACCCGTGGCTGTGAGGTATTGGGGCGCGGAAATGTTCGTTGTCTATTCTGACTGGCAGGGACTGTCCCAAAGAAGCTCTTATTTTTTTATTCCCCTCCCCAGGTTTTTTAAAATCCCATTTTAAATTTTTTAAATAAAATTATCATTTTATAAATGATTCAAGGCAGTGAACATGCATCATTCTTTTCCTCAACAACAATAACCCTGCGAGGTGGGCTGGGATGAAAGACTGGGATTGGCCCAGTCTCTCAGCGGGCTTTCATGCTTAAGGCGGGACTAGAACTCATACTCTCCTGGTGATTGACCCTACGTCACCCAACCAGCTTTCATGGTTAAGGTGGGACTAGAATCCACACTCCTCGTGATTGGCCCAACGTCATCCAACTGGAGTTCATGCCTAAGGCGGGACTAGAACTCACACTTTCCTGATGATTGGCCCAGCGTCACCCAACTGGAGTTCATGCCTAAGGCGGGACTAGAACTCACACTTTCCTGATGATTGGCCCAATGTCACCCAACTGGAGTTCATGCCTAAGGTGGGACTAGAATTCACACTCTCCTGGTGATTGGCCCAACGTCACCCAAAAGGCTTTCATGGCTAAGGCGGGACTAGAATTCACACTCTCCTGGTGATTGGCCCAATATCACCCAACCAGCTTTCATGCCTAAGGAGGGACTAGAACTCACATTCTCCTGGTGATTGGCCCAACGTCACCCAACCAGCTTTCATGCCTAAGGCGGGACTAGAACTCTGTCTCCAATTTTCTAGGCCAGTGATTTAACCACTAGACTTAATCTAATTTATTTGACTTCTATGCCGCCCAATCCCATGGGACTTCTGACTTTCTTTGTTCTTGATGTTCTTCTTAACAGAATTCCATCTCTTTTGTTGTAAACTGGAGCCTTTTCTTACTCTTGTAATCAACCATTTCAATCTCTGAAGCCAAAGGAAGCCAGTTTCATACCTGGGAAAACTTTGGATTTTGGCAGAGCTTATTTTCAAAACGCCGACTTTGCTGTTGACTTAAATATGCTTTCTTTGCATGTTTACACTTGCATGCTATTTGCATAAGTCCGCTATCTTTATAGAGAGCCGAGGTGGCGCAGCAGGTAGAGTGCAGTACTGCAGGCCACTAAAGCTGACTGCTAGATCTGCAGGTCAGCAGTTCAAATCTCATCACCGGCTCAAGGTTGACTCAGCCTTCCATTCTTCCGAGGTGGGTAAAATGAGGACCTGGATTGTGGGGGCAATAGGCTGGCTCTGTTTTTAAAAAGTGCTATTGCTAACATGTTGTAAGCCACCCTGAGTCTAAGGATAAGGGCGGCATAAAAAAAATAAATCGAATAAATAAATAAATATTTGGGGAGGAAGAAGATATGGAAGAGGGGTAAGAATTTCTCAAACTTCCTTCAAGTTTATTTTTATTTATTTATTTTATTTATTTATTTATTTTGTCAATAGGATGGTAATTTGTACAAATAAAACATTAGAGAAGTAATGATAAAAAGTAACAAAAGAAGACAATAGGACAGGGACGGTAGGCACAGTGGTGCGCTTATGCACGCCCCTTACAGACCTCTTAGAAAGGGGGAGAGGTCAATTGTAGATAGTCTAAGGCTAAAGGTTTTGGGGTTAGGAGTAGAAACCACAGAATCAGGTAGTTCATTCCAGGTGTTGATTACTCTGTTGCTGAAGTCGTATTTTTTGCAGTCAAGTTTGGAGCGGTTGACATTTCGTTTAGATCTATTTCATGCTCATGTATTGTTGCGGTTGAAGGTGAAGTAGTCGTTAACAGGTAGGACATTTTAGTATATGATTTTATGAACTATAATTAAGTCGGAACGGAGACGATGGAGTTGTAAGTTGTCTAAACCAAGAATTTCAAGTCTGGCGGAGTAAGGTATTTTGTTGCGAGAAGAGGAATGAAGGACTCTTCTTGTGAAATATTTCTGGACTCTCTCAATTGTGTTGATGTCAGATATGCAATGTGGGTTCCATACAGGCGAGCTGTATTCTAGGATTGGTCTGACAAATGTTTTGTAAGCTCTTGTTAGCAGTTCAAAATTACCAGAGAAGAAGCTGCGAAGGATTAGGTTAACAACTCTTCAAGCCTTTTTGGCAATGTTGTTGCAATGGGCTCTAGCACTTAGGTCATTGGATATGAGTATTCCAAGGTCTTTGACAGATTGAGGGTTATCAATAAGTTCAATTCCTCCAAGTTTATATTTAGTATTCTGATTCTTTTTACCAATGTGTAAGACAGAGCATTTAGTGGTGGAGATTTGAAGTTGCCAGGTTTTAGACCATTCTGCTACGTGGTCAAGAACTTTTCGAAGGGTAGCAGTATTGTCGGTGGTATTAAATAGTTTGACATCATCTGCAAAGAGAACGCAATTGCTAGTGATGCAGTCGCTAGTTGGACCCTTCGTTTTCTTCCCTTCTTCCACCTTCAAATCCGTGGAGCCCCTTCCATCCTCAGAAGTTCCTTCTGTCCATCCATTTCACACGCAGCCTGGAAGGGGGACACCGTTCAATCGAGGCTCGGCGTTTTTATTCCCACACACACACACACAATATAATTGACGTACTTCTCCACTGCCAAATGTCAGTAACAGTCACCAGCTGGTGGCCGGCTTTGAAAACAAGATACGGGCCACTTAATTGGAGGGGACGAAGGCTGCTCCGAGAAGATGATTTGAAGATGGCTTTATGGAACCTGCATTGTCCCGAGACAACCCGCTTCTGCATACCAATTGCCTGGGTTGGGAGAGGAGGACGGTTGAGCTCGGCCTTGGAAGCTCCTGCTACGCAAGAGGAAAGTACGCTTGAGGCATGATTTGGTCCTTGGGGAGATGACCAATTGAGATGCTTCCTTTTAATTAAGGGATGGGTGGGGGGAGAGGGATCCCTTTGTGGGTAAGCGAAGATTTGCTAATGAAGAGCAGGTGTCTCCTAATCAGGGTTAGAATTGTGGAGCCAGTTCCAATTAGGAGTGAAGAATTAATTGCATGCAAGTGTAGCGCTTACTTTCGGAAGGGTCGCTGGAGCTCTCCTGGCCCTCTTTGTCTGGTTGTCAGCCCACCCTGGTCCCTCTCTGGTGCACCTCTACTTGCCAGGGTCATGCGATGGGTTGGTGGTCAGCCTCCTCTCGGCAGGCATGTCGTGTGATGGGGTGGCATGTCAGGATTAGCAATCCTGGGTGATGTCTCATTGTATACTAATATCGAATGACCTAAGTGCTAAAGCCCACTGCAACAATATTGCCAAAAAAGCCTCTAGAGTTGTTAACCTGATCCTACGCAGCTTCTGCTCAGGCAATCTCACACTACTCACAAGAGCCTACAAAACTTTTGCCAAACCCATCCTAGACTATTGCTCATCTGTCTGGAACCCATACCACATCTCAGACATCAGCACCCTTGAAAATGTCCAAAGATATTTCACCAGAAGAGCCCTTCACTCCTCCACTCGAAACAGAACATCCTACGAAAATAGACTAACAATCCTGGGCCTTGAAACCCTGGGCCTTAAAAGCCTAGAACTACGGCACCTAAAACACAATCTGAGTATTGCCCACAAGATCATATGCTGCAATGTCAATGACTACTTCAGCTTCAACCGTAATAACACAAGAGCACGCAACAGATTCAAACTTAATACGAACTGCTCCAAACTTGACTGTAAAAAATATGATTTCAACAATCGAAGCGTGGAACTCAGTGGTACATGTCTATTTTCTTCCTATGTATTTATGTATTGGACAAATGAGTAAATAAAAATAAAGAAGTATTTACCATATAAGGCAAAGGTAGAATGTTAGCATGTCAATGCTGAGTCATAGGGCGCAAACTGCAACCTGATTGGGCCAGAGCATTATAAGATGCAAATCAACTTCTCCGTGATCGTTTCTTCTGTCTACTGTTGTTTGCTGCTGATGGTGGTGGTTGTTAGTTGTCTGTCTGGAGCAGGGTGAGTTAAATATTGAGTAGAATAGTGATAGTGGTACAGAAGAAACCTGGATTAGTTTAGTATCTACTAGAAACCTGGATTGGTTTAGTATCTACTAGAAACCTGGATTGGTTTAGTATCTACTTGTAACCTGGATTGGTGTAGCATCTACTAGAAACCTGGATTGGTTTAGTATCTACTAGAAACCTGGATTGGATTAGTATCTACTAGAAACCTGGATTGGTTTAGTATGTATTAGAAACCTGGATTGGTTTAATATGTATTAGAAACATGGATTGGTTTAGTATCTACTAGAAACCTGAAAGGTTTTTAGTATCTACTAGAAACCTGGATTGGTTTAGTATCTATTAGAAACCTGGATTGGTTTAGTATCTACTTGTAACCTGGATTGGTGTAGCATCTACTAGAAACCTGGATTGGTTTAGTATCTACTAGAAACCTGGATTGGTTTAGTATCTATTAGAAACCTGGATTGGTTTAGTATGTATTAGAAACCTGGATTGGTTTAGTATCTATTAGAAACCTGGATTGGTTTAATATGTATTAGAAACATGGATTGGTTTAGTATCTACTAGAAACCTGAATTGGATTAGTATCTACTAGAAACCTGTATTGGTTTAGTATCTATTAGAAATCTGGATTGGTTTAGTATCTACTAGAAACATGGATTGGATTAGTATGCAGCTGCGAGAGCAGTCATGGGCTTACCTAGGTAGGCCCATGTTTCACCATCACTCCGCAGTCTGCATTGGCTGCCGATCAATTTCCGGTCACAATTCAAAGTGTTGGTTATGACCTTTAAAGCCCTTCATGGCATCGGACCAGAATATCTCCGAGACCGCCTCCTGCCGCACAAATCCCAGCGACCGATTAGGTCCCACAGAGTGGGCCTTCTCCGGGTCCCGTCATCTAAACAATGTCGGTTGGCGGGCCCCAGGGGAAGAGCCTTTTCTGTGGCGGCACCGACTCTCTGGAACCAACTCCCCCCAGAGATTAGAACTGCCCCTACTCTTCCTGCCTTCCGTAAACTCCTTAAAACCTACCTTTGCCGTCAGGCATGGGGGAATTGAAACATCTCCCCCTGGGCATGTTTAATTTATACATGGTATGCTTGTGGGTGTGTCTGTTAGTATATGGGTTTTTTTAAATCTTTAAATATTTTAAACTTATTCGGATTATTTATGATTTGTTTTACTCTGTTGTGAGCCGCCCCGAGTCTTCGGAGAGGGGTGGCATACAAATCTAAATAATAAATAAATAAATAAATGTATTAGAAACCTAGATTGGTTTAGTATCTATTAGAAACCTGGATTGGTTTAGTATCTACTTGTAAGTAACCTGAATATAGCTAATGTAAAAGTCCTGTATATAGAAGACTGACGCAGAAGATACTTTGTACTGAAGAGTAAAACTATTGTTTTCTACAAATGTGTCTTCGTTTATTTATCTGATTCCTTAACTGCCACAATATATTCTGGTATCTCTGGTGTAGCATCTCTAATGCAGGAGCGTCAAACTCAATTTCATTGAGGGCTGCATCAGGGCTGTGGTTGACCTCAGGGGGCTGGGGTCACTAGTGGGTTGCACCCGGTATGGGTGGGATCATCGATCCGTTAGTGGAAATGTAGGTGCGCATGGATCTTTGCTCCCCCTGATGCGGGGACACACTCACGCAAGAGAGATTTGGCTTCTGCTCATGCAGCAAAAGAGAAA
The DNA here is from genome assembly GCF_031021105.1 of Erythrolamprus reginae. Classification (NCBI taxonomy): domain Eukaryota; kingdom Metazoa; phylum Chordata; class Lepidosauria; order Squamata; family Dipsadidae; genus Erythrolamprus; species Erythrolamprus reginae. The sequence continues at coordinate 6,182,553 of NC_091960.1, forward strand.
TCTCAATCCGGGACACTCTCGCATGTGAAGTTTTGCCTATTTTTGGTGTGTGTGTGTGTGTGTGTTTCTTCCGCACATACATGGAAACAAACATATCGGGGGAAATCACCAAAATCTCGTTCTTGCGCACGTCGTCACATTAGATTTGGTTTCCGGCACATGCGCAGAAGCTAAATCTCGCACTGTAGCACGTGTGCCCATGTCGGTAGTGTTCCGGTAGCGCCAGCGAAGAGGAACCCTAGCCTGGCTGGGAAGGGATGGAGCCAACTGGGTGGGTGTGGCCAACTGGGTGGGCGTGGTCATCTTGACGCCACTCCCCAAACTGCTGACATGTTTCCTCTTCACATTGGGTCGACTGGGCCGAAGCCACGCTGGCCCAATCTTAAACATAGAAACATAGAAGTCTGACGGCAGAAAAAGACCTCATGGTCCATCTAGTCTGCCCTTATACTATTTTCTGTATTTTATCTTAGGATGGATCTATATTTATCCCAGGCATGTTTAAATTCAGTTACTGTGGATTTAACTACCACGTCTGCTGGAAGTTTGTTCCAAGGATCTACTACTCTTTCAGTAAAATAATATTTTCTCATGTTGCTTTTGATCTTTCCCCCAACTAACTTCAGATTGTGTCCCCTTGTTCTTGTGTTCACTTTCCTATTAAAAACACTTCCCTCCTGGACCTTAATTTAACCCTTTAACATATTTAAATGTTTCGATCATGTCCCCCCTTTTCCTTCTGTCCTCCACACTCTACAGATTGAGTTCATGAAGTCTTTCCTGATACGTTTTATGCTTAAGACCTTCCACCATTCTTGTAGCCCGTCTTTGGACCCGTTCAATTTTGTCAATATCTTTTTGTAGGCGAGGTCTCCAGAACTGGACACAGTACTCCAAATGTGGTCTCACCAGCGCTCTATATAAGGGGATCACAATCTCCCTCTTCCTGCTTGTTATACCTCTAGCTATGCAGCCAAGCATCCTACTTGCTTTCCCTACCGCCTGACTGCACTGTTCACCCATTTTGAGACTGTCAGAAATCACTACCCCTAAATCCTTCTCTTCTGAAGTATTTGCTAACACGGAACTGCCAATACAATACTCTGATTGAGGATTCCTTTTCCCCAAGTGCATCTTTCCTCTTCGCAGTGGGCAGACCAGGACAGCCCCGCGGGCCGTATCCAACGACATCGCGGGCTATATCCGACCTGCGGTCCTTACGTTTGACACCCCTGCTCCCATTCTTTCTCCCAAGCTGGGTGCAGAAAGAGAGGCTGTCTCTCCTGCCTAAAGGAGACCCCCCAGAGTCTCCAGGCCCACTGACGGTTTCCCGGGATTGCAAGTCAAGACAGATTGACGAATGGGAGGAAATTCGAGCGGAGTCACAGCGATGATGAATGCATCACTACAAGGCAGTTTGGGAGAGATTTACAGGGCCGGAGACCTAGTTCTGCTGTTCCTCGGAGGGTGGGACGGGGGGGGGGATGTGAGATGGAACCGGGGTGGGTTATACATGGGCTCTCTCTCTCTCTCGGCTTGCAATTTGCAGGCATTCATCGCCTTCCTGTTGGCAGCGGTAGCGACAGGATTTATAGATCTGCTAAAATCTCGGGAGAGGTTCTGCAAAATATTCCTCCTGAACGGGTATATATGTTTGATAGGTGGAGGGTGTACATCAGAGGTGTCAAACTCCGATTTCATTGAGGGCTGCATCAGGATTATTTATTTATTTATTTATTTATTTATTTATTTATTCATTCATTCATTCATTCTTCTTTCTTTCTTTCTTTCTTTCTTTCTTTCTTTCTTTCTTTCTTTCTTTCTTTCATTCATTCATTCATTCATTCATTCAGTTAGTTAGTTAGTTAGTTAGTTAGTTAGTATGCCGCCCCTCTCCGCAGACTCGGTGCGGCTCACAGCAGCAACAGAAAACAATGTATAATACAAATTCAATAATTAGAAAGCTAAAAACCCATAATTAAAAAAAAAACATGCACACAACATACCATACATAAACAGTATAGGCCTGGGAAAGATATTTCAGTTCCCCCAAGCCTGACGGCAGAGGTGGGTTTTAAGGAGTTTGTGGAAGGCAAGGAGGGTGGGGGCAGTTCTAATCTCAGGGGGGAGCTGGTTCCAGAGGGTCGGGGCCACCACAGAGCAGGCTCTTCCCCTGGGACCCGCCAAATGACATTGTTTAGTCGACGGGACCCGGAGAAGGCCCACTCTGTGGGACCTAATCGGTCACTGGCATTCGTGCGGCAGAAGGCGGTCTCGGAGATATTCTGGTCCGATGCCATGAAGGGCTTTATAGGTCAAGACCAACACTTTGAATTGTGACCGGAAATTGATCGGCAACCAATGCAGACTGCGGAGTGTTGGTGTAACATGGGCATTTATTTATTTATATTTGTTTATTATTGATTGATTGATTGATTGATTGATTTTGTCCAATACACAATAAGGGTTTTAGTGGGTATACACATAGTAAAATACATAATGAAGGTTATAGAGGAGATACTCATAGTAAAATATATCTAAGAAAGAATAGAAGAGAAGATATAGGAATAAAATATATCAATGAAAGAACAGAAGAAAAGATATAGGAATAGAAGAAAGGTATAGGAGATATATGAGAGCAATAGGACAGGGGACGGAAGGCACTCTAGTGTACTTGTACTCGCTCCTTACTGACCTCTTAGGAATCTGGACAGGTCAACCATGGATAATCTAAGGGTAAAGTGTTGGGGGTTTGAGGATGACACTATGGAGTCCGGTAATGAGTTCCACGATTCGACAACTCGGTATAGACTTCTATGCTGCCTTTCCTGAAGCAACTCAGGATGGCATGCAACACTGTAAATCCAGACAATATATGTGAAGAAATCTAGTTATTTTTTTAAGAAAGAAATATACAAAATTTATAAAACAAATTCTAAAAATCCCAAACATTTAAATATATTAAAGGGTTAAATAAGGTCCAGGAGGAAAGTGTTTTTAATAGGAAAGTATACACAAGAACAAGGGGACACAATCTGAAGTTAGTTGGGGGAAAGATCAAGAGCAACATGAGAAAATATTATTTTACTGAAAGAGTAGTAGATCCTTGGAACAAACTTCCAGCAGATGTGGTAGATAAATCCACAGTAACTGAATTTAAACATGCCTGGGATAAACATATATCCATCCTAAGATAAAATACAGAAAATAGTATAAGGGCAGACTCGATGGGCCATGAGGTCTTTTTCTGCCGTCAGACTTCTATGTTTCTATGTTTCTATGTAGTTCTCAGCTTACAGCTATTCGTTTAGCGACTGTTCCAAGTTAAAATGGCCCTGAAAAATGTGACTTATGACCGGTCCTCACACTTATGACTATTGAAACATCCATTGATCAAAACCTTAGAATCTACAATGATGGCTTTCGAAGCTGCTATTCCATAATATCCATCTTATGTCTCTCTCTTTTTTTTAATTAAGGGAGGGCTACCGCTCTGTCTGTAAAGTTTTAATCCTTCTTTAAAATCATCTTAAGTAAGCAGTCTTTGCACATCTCAGGGTGATAAATTTTACAAATTACTTCTAATCAGCTTTATTCGGTGACTCCCAAGTTTTGGGTCTATTTGTTCAGAGCTGGGGAGATCAAGCCTCCTCTATTTATTCTCTTCACATCATTAATAGCTGCATTAAATATTTTCGACTGCACACATCCTCATTACAAATTCAGGTAATTGAGAAGTTGAAACCGAGAGGTGAAAACATACATGCCGGATTCACCTCCCAGGATCACCCATTGCCACCTTTCAGGGCATTTCAGAAGAGTTTGTTTCCAATAAAAAATATTTTCCTTTTCAATTAAGCGCTTTGTCACAATTTCCACTCCAGGCCAAATTGTGGTTAACTATTTCTTACCTAGGGGAAAAAAGGCAGATGGTGGCAATAGGGTTGCATGTGCAATAGGGTTGATATTCCTGGAGGGGTCTGTAATATGGTAAATGGTTTAGCTTTACTAGATAAATGGTCAAAGCAATGGAAACTGCAGTTTAATGTTTCCAAATGTAAAATAATGCACTTGGGGAAAAGGAATCCTCAATCTGAGTATTGCATTGGCAGTTCTGTGTTAGCAAAAACTTCAGAAGAGAAGGATTTAGGGGTAGTGATTTCTGACAGTCTCAAAATGGGTGAGCAGTGTGGTCGGGCAGTAGGAAAAGCAAGTAGGATGCTTGGCTGCATAACTAGAGGTATAACAAGCAGGAAGATTGTGATCCCCTTATATAGAGTGCTGGTGAGACCACATTTGGAATACTGTGTTCAGTTCTGGAGACCTCACCTACAAAAAGATATTGACAAAATTGAAGGGGTCCAAAGACGGGCTACAAGAATGGTGAAAGGTCTTAAGCACAAGAACAAGGGGTAAATCCACAGTAACTGAATTTAAACATGCCTGGGATAAACATATATCCATTGTAAGATAAAATACAGGAAATAGTATAAGGGTAGACTAGATGGACCATGAGGTCTTTTTCTGCCGTCAGTCTTCTATGTTTCTATGTGGCTTTTAATCTTGACTTTTCAACACATTCTAGGATGTTCAACTAACCATGGTTTGGGCTGATTCAGTGGCATAGTCATCACAGAATGATGATGTAGCATTCAGTACTTCTGGGAGGGTAATTGGTAGATGAAGATGGCTTATTGATCTTATGTGCGCTTCTCCTTTATATATCTATCTATCTATCTATCTATCTATCTATCTATCTATCTATCTATCTATATAATTTTTTTAAAATTAATTTTAAGAAATAGAATATGAAACTCACACACAACATAGAAGAAGTGCACTGTAATCGGTGCCCACCACCAGACAAACATTCACCCCTACCACTAAATTGGGGGTGTTTCTTATATATACTATTTTAACTCAAGAGCAAAATATCTATTCACATATTATAAAGTGATTCCAATTTATGCCTTGTAGCTTGGTCTCGGATTCTACTAACCATATACCATCTTACCTTGTCCCATCAGTTGTCGCAAATCAGTTTCATTAACTGCATTCATCCTTTTATCCATAATCTCAAATTGAATATGATCCACCATGAACCGGTACCAATTTTGCATTGTCCTGCAGGCTTCTCCTGTTGCGTACTTTGTCCCACCACCGTTGTCTATCACAGTAGCAAATGCAAGGTGGGTCCCTACCGTGAGCTAACTGGATTCCACAGAAGAGCTGTAACGTGTTTCCATTTTTTTGTCCACCCCCCTGTACCCGTGTCCCTAAAAAAATGAATGGGAGGGGTTGGGGGGTTTCTTTTGGCAAGAGACGTTAACCAGCTGCAGGAGCACCCCAGGAGTTTACATTTTATGTATGGTATGCGTGTGTTGCATGGTTTTTTAAATGATGGGGTTTTAACTCTTTTTTTTAATATTAGATTTGTTTCCATTGTAACATTGTTTTATTGTTGTTGTGAGCCGCCCCGAGTCTTCGGAGAGGGGCAGCATACAAATCTAATAAATAATAATTATATAAATAAATATTATTATTATTATTATTATTATTATTATTATTATTATTATTATTATTATCCCTAAGTATGCCCATGTTACACCAACACTCCGCAGTCTGCATTGGTTGCCGATCAATTTCTGGTCACAATTCACAGTATTGGTTATGACCTATAAAGCCCTTCATGGCATCGGACCAGAATATCTCCGGGACTGCCTTCTGCCACACGAATCCCAGGACAGAGTTGGCCTTCTCCGGGTCCCGTCAACTAAACAATGTCGTTTGGCGAGACCCAGGAGAAGAGCCTTCTCTATGGCGGCCCCGACCCTCTGGAACCAGCTCCCCCCGGAGATTAGAACTGTCCCCACCCTCCTTGCCTTTCGTAAAGTTCTTAAGACCATCTCTGCCATCAGGCATGGGGAAACTGAGACATCTCCCCTGGGCCTATACAGTTTATACATGATATGTTTGTGTGTATGTTTGCTTTTAATAATGGGTTTTTTACTGTTTTTTAAATTATTAGATTTGTTCTTACATTGTCTTTGTTATTGTTGTGAGCCACCCCGAGTCTACGGAGAGGGGCGGCATACAAATCTAATAAATAATAATTATCATAATGATCATAATGATCATTATTATCATTATTATCATTATTATCATTATTATCATTATTATTATTAAGCAAGCAGTACAGCAAATCCAGAAAGACACTACGGTTTAATGACAGGTGTGTGAACCAGCTTAATCACACTTTATTCAGCAAACAATAACCAGCAGAGTTGCATTTGTGCAAATTGAAAGGCGGGTCATAGGTCCCTGGATCTGTGGCCTCGGGAAATGTCCACACAAGGGCCAGTTCAAAAGCAGCTTCCGATATTTGCAATTTCACGGCGCTGACTGTGCTCAAGGACCCGAACCAATTTATTTCTGGCAGCTTTAGGTATTTAAAACCACAGTAAAATTAGTCTTGTTTTCGAAACGCCGCTGCTATGAGGGTATGGGTGGTTCATCCCAACGCTTGGCATACCTGATTACCTGGCTCCTGACGATCCCCTGAACTAGCAGCTTTTTTTAAAAAAGGAAAAAAATTCCTTAATGAAGATTTTTTTTCATGCCACTGGACAAATACATGAATTTGCTAATTGTGCTGCAACCTGATTGGCTGTAACCTATATAAGAAGGAACACCCTTGCATGGTGTGTGGTTTGTTATAGTCAGTGATTTGTTACAGTGGTTTGTTATAGAGTAGTTTTGTTCTGGGTGGTTTGTAGTTAATAGTTGTAGTGGTGGATATAATAAGAATTATATACTAGTATTGTGGACAGTTTATTATGGTGGTTAAATGTAAAGGGGATAGTTGATTTAGAGAAGCAGTTTGATAAGAAGAAACGTAAAATATATTTTTACAAGAAAGCCTGCTGCTGTGTTTTTCATTGAAGACGTCAATTAGGTATCGTGGTTAACTGTGGCTACTTGGTGGGTTAACTTCCGTGTGTGCAAAACTCTCCCCCAACACCAAGTCATTTTTCCCCCCTGACGGCATCGTAACTTTGAATGGTCACTAACCGAGCCACTGTAAGTCGAGCCACTGTAAGAGCTGCAATTGGCAATGCGCAGACCGGTCGGTGTGAGTGATGGCGAGTTCTTTTATGAGCTGATGTGAGCCCCAGCGCCCACTCAATCCAGGAAGAATTGTGAAGAAGGGAATTGCTTGAATGAACTGGTGGTGAACACTTTTGAAAATCAATTCCAGAAAGCTTTCGAAGGAGATGTATTAAAAATGTCTCCAGATTTATCACTTCCTGCAACACTGGTTCTAAGAAATAAATTGAAGAGCTCTCAAGTTATTGAGACAAATCTTCCGGATGGGCCTTCTCCTCCTTGGGTAGAAGCTGTTTTGTGGGATGGCGATGCAAATATTGTCACCGTCCCCACCGTAGCCCGTCTTCAGGATGTGTGTGTGTGTGTCCCTTCAAGTTTCAGCTCAAGCGTTGCATTATTCAATAACCCAGTGTTTCCCAACCTTGGCAACTTGAAGATATTTGGACTTCAACTCCCAGAATTCCTGCTAGGCTCAGGAATTCTGGGAGTTGAAGTCCACAAGTCATAGAAGAGCCAACTTTGCCTATCCTTGTACTAGGGGGTCACCATCAGTGAACTGCTGGACAATGCTACTTGGTCTGTTGTGTGGATGTTGGACGGTTCCAGTGGGAAATTGTGCCAGGTTGAGGATGTTCTTTCGGATTGTTAAGTATGTTGACATTGGTCTTTGGCGTCATACAAATTTCGTTGCATGGGTATACTGTGTATATACATGCAATGACAATAAAGTACTGTATTTATTTATTTTTATTAATATTGATTGTTTCCTCATTGCTTATTTGACCCCTATGACAATCATTAAGTGTTGTACCTTATGATTCTTGACAAATGTATCTTTTCTTTTATGTACACTGAGAGCATCTGCACTAAAGACAAATAATTCCTTGTGTGTACAATCACACTTGGCCAATAAAGAATTCTATTCTATTCTATTTATGATGGTTGCATCGTCCTGGTGTGTGTGTGTGTGTGTGTTTTATAATCACAATTTTTAGCCTTCCCAACCAGCTTCCAACAAGCAAAGTCAATGGAGAAAACAGATTTGCTTAATTCTGGCTGGGGAATTCTGGGAGTTGACGTTGCCAGGGTTGAGTAGCCCTGTTCTATGCAGTGATGTTAATAGATTCTTGAATTATGTCCACCCCACAGTTTAAAAACCTTATTTCTCCAGAGCTGGGAAAACAAAAAAACATCGTAGACTTGTTTGATTGAGGTGACTCGACAAACAACAGCTTCTAATACATGTTAAGTAGCAAACAGAGCCATGTGCCTTGATCTATTTAAGGCCCATTTTGTGTCTTTCAAAGTCCCTTTCAAAGATTCACTTTCAGGTCTGAGTAAATCCTAAGTAGGATTATGCCATCCAGAACATGATTGCAAAGGCAAACTATAAATCCAGATTTGTACATTAAGGTTTTTTTTTCTCCTTCTTGTTCTCTGAATATATTATGCAAATGAAGCCAAATTTATTCTGCTTGTATTAATGGCTTAGGCTTGCATCAATATAGACAAAACCCCCACACTGGATATATACAGTGGTACCTCTACCTAAGAACGCCTCTACTTACAAACTTTTCTAAATAAGAACTGGGTGTTCAAGGGGTTTTTTTTGCCACTTGTCAAGAACCATTTTCTACTTAAAAACCCGACCCTCCAAAACTGTAACCAGAAAAGGCAGGGAGAAGCCTCCGTGGGGCCTCTCTAGGAATCTCCTGGGAGGAAACAGGGCCGGAAAAGGCGGGGAGAAGCCTCCATGGGGCCTCTCTAGGAATCTCCTGGGAGGAAACAGGTCTGGAAAAGACAGGGAGAAGCATCTGTGGGGCTTCTCTAGGAATCTCCTGGGAGGAAACAGGGCCAGAAAAGTCGGGGAGAAGCCTCCGTGGGGCCTCTCTAGGAATCTCCTGGGAGGAAACAGGGCCAGAAAAGGTGGGGAGAAGCCTCTGTGGGGCCTCTCTAGGAATCTCCTGGGAGGAAACAGGGCCGGAAAAGGCAGGGAGGAGCCCCCGTGGGGCCTCTGTAGGAATCTCCTGGGAGGAAACAGGGTCTCCACTCTCCCTGTGGTTTCCCCAGTCGCACACGTTATTTGCTTTTACATTGATTCCTATGGGAAAAATTGCTTCTTCTTACAAACCTTTCTACTTAAGAACCTTGTCGTGGAATGAATTAAGCTCATAAGTAGAGGTACCACTGTATATACAATGGGTAAAAACCAGGGTGTTTTTTCCCCCCAGTCTCCTTCTTGTGTGCATCCATTAAGAATGGCAAAAGCAGGTGTGTGTGCGTTTTTTAAATTCGTTTTAAAATGGGGTGAAAATCCCTCCGGAGTTCGTTGCAATGTCCCGAGATTTCTTCCTCGTTACAACAACTCAGATGAAACGCTGGCCAGGAATTTTTATTTATTTTTACCCGCACCGTTTCACGAGGTTATATAATGTGGCTCGCCAGCCGATAGTAAAATTGTTTTTTTGGTCCACCTGTGTCATAAAATTTTTAGCAGCCATAGGCACATTTCTTAGCACCTGGGAAAGACTAAAATAGGGCATCTCTAAAATATATATATTTATATATATTTATTAGATTTGTATGCCGCCCCTCTCCGCAGACTCGGGGCGGCTCACAACAATAACAAGAACAATGTAAAAAACAAATCTAATAATTTAAAAGACACACACACAAACATTCCATGTATAAACTGTATAGGCCCGGGGGAGATGTGTCAATTCCCCCATGCCTGACGGCAGAAATGGGTCTTAAGAACTTTACAAAAGGCGAGGAGGGTGGGGGCAGTTCTAATCCAGAGGGTTGGGGCTGCCACAGAGAAGGCTCTTCTCCTGGGTCCCGCCAAATGACATTGTTTAGTTGACGGGACCCAGAGAAGGCCAACTCTGTGGGACCTAACCGGTCGCTGGGATTCGTGCGGCAGAAGGCGGTCCCGGAGGTATTCTGGTCCGGTGCCATGAAGGGCTTTATAGGTCATAACCAACACTTTGAATTGTGCCTGGAAATCGATCGGCAACCAATGCAGACTGCGGAGTGTTGGTGTGACATGGGCATACCTTGGGAGGCCCATGATTGCTCTCGCAGCTGCATTCTGCACGGTCTGAAGTTTCCGAACACTTTTCAAAGGTAGCCCCATGTAGAGAGCGTTACAGTAGTCGAACCTCGAGGTGATTCCACCCCCCTCCAATCGCTTAGAATCGGTTCTGGACCTCCGTGACCCCACAAAGTTGGCGTCGCTTGACAAAAATAGATTTATTTCTGAGCGTAGTAGTCTTCCACAATTGAGCCCAACATTCCTATTGCTAAGCGAGTCCAGTTGTTAAACGGAGCTCTGCCCCGTTTTATGATCCGGTGGGTTTTTTTGCCACAGTTGTTAAGCCAACCCCTGCAGTTGTTAAATGAATCTGGCTTTCTCCAGGGACTTTGCTTGCCAGAAGCCAGTTGGGGTAGCTAAACCGATTAACCCCTTGTGATCTCTCTCTACTGCAGGATACTCTTTTTTTCCTAAGGGGAGTCCGCCTGTCAAGCCGGTGCAGGAGTTAGTGATAAATTAGGTGCTTGGGAAGCGCCCGACTGATGATGAAATATGAAATCCAGCATAGTGATCTCATTTGCTGTGTTGTACTGACAACAACAACAACAACAATAATGATAATAATATAATAACAGAGTTGGAAGGGACCTTGGAGGTCTTCTAGTCCAACCTCCTGCTTAGACAGGAAACCTTACATTACTTCAGACAGTCCAACATCTGCTTAAAAACTTCCAGTGTTTGTTTGTTTGTTTGTTTGTTTACTTACTTACTTACTTACTTACTTACTTAGTCCAATACACAATACATATTGAAGAGAATAGACATGAAGTATTATATATAAAGAAAAGATATAAAAATAGAGAAGATATATGAAAGGAAGAAAAGATATATGATACAGTATATGAGATAAGGAGAGACAATTGGACAGTGGACGAAAGGCACACTAGTGCACTTATGTACGCCCCTTACTGGCCTCTTAGGAACCTGGAGAGGTCAACTGTGGATAGTCTAAGGGAGAAATGTTGAGGGTTAGGGGTTGACACTACTGAGTCCGGTAATGTGTTCCACGCTTCGACAACTCAATTGCTAAAGTCATATTTTTTTACAGTCAAGCTTGGAGTGATTAATATTAAGTTTGTATTTGTTGCATGCTCTTGTGTTGTTGCGGTTGAAGCTGAAGTAGTCATTGACAGGCAGGACGTTGCAGCATATGATTTTGTGGGCAAGACTTAGATCGTGTTTTAGGCGTCGTAATTCTAAGCTTTCTAGACCTAGGATTGACAGTCTGCTTTCGTAGGGCATTCTGTTTCGAGTGGAGGAGTGAAGGGCTCTTCTGGTGAAATATCTTTGGACATTTTCAAGGGTGTTGATGTCCGAGTTGTGGTATGGGTTCCAGACAGATGAACTGTATTCAAGGATGGGTCTTGCAAACGTTTTGTAGGCTCTGGTGAGTAGTGTGAGATTGCCGGAGCAGAAGCTGGGGCATTCACAACTTCTGGAGGCAAGTTGTTCCACTGATCAACCGTTCAATTTCACGCACCCATGCATGTCGGAAACATAGAACCCACTACCCACTAGAGAATAAGACGCACCCAAATTTTCACACAGTAGTTTATTTACACATTCCCCAAATCCTTTGCTTCTCTCTCCTCCCCACCCATTCCTTGCGATTTCTACATGTCTACCTATGCATTGCTCCAAGGTTGTTGTGTTGGTTTTGTTGTTTCCTTGGTATAAGACCAAACAAACGGATAATGAAAAGAATACAGATAAAAGGGTCCTTCCAAGCCATTTATTTTCCTTTTGTGTGGAGACAGGTGTGATGGGATTTTTGTTACTCAAACAGCTCGGGGCAGAGCAATAATTAAGTGAATTCCTTTGTCTCCCTGTTTTCAGTGTTTCGGAGTCGAGCGAAATTAACCACCATCTCTGATTTTTAAGGGATTGGGGAAATACAAATAGTAGCCGTGGGGACGTTGATGTAGAAAGGTATCCAGGGTTGGCATTAGGATAAATCTGATTGTCATGAAACTTAATTCAGGGGATATTAGCAAATCCAGCACTACTCCGCTGCAGTCGTGAAAGTAAGTAGCTCGAGGTTGCAGCGATGCCTACCTGTTAACGACTACTTCACCTTCAACCGCAACAACACACACAGTGTGGTCGGGCAGTAGGAAAAGCAAGTAGGATGCTTGGCTGCATAGGTAGAGGTATAACAAGCAGGAAGAGGGAGACTGTGATCCCCTTATATAGAGCGCTGGTGAGACCACATTTGGAATACTGTGTTCAGTTCCGGAGACCTCACTTACAAAAAGATATTGACAAAATTGAACGGGTCCAAAGACGGGCTACAAGAATGGTGGAAGGTCTTAAGCATAAAACGTATCAGGAAAGACTGAATGGACGCAATCTGCATAGTCTGGAGGTCAGAAGGAAAAGGGGGGACATGATCGAAACATTTAAATATATTAAAGGGTTAAATAAGGTCCAGGAGGGAAGTGTTTTTAATAGGAAAGTGAACCCAAGAACAAGGGGACACAATCTGAGGTTAGTTGGGGGGAAAGATCAAAAGCAACGTGAGAAAATATTATTTTACTGAAAGAGTAGTAGATCCTTGGAACAAACTTCCAGTAGACGTGGTAGATAAATCCACAGTAACTGAATTTAAACATGCCTGGGATAAACATAGATCCATCCTAAGATAAAATACAGGAAATAGTATAAGGGCAGACTAGATGGACCATGAGGTCTTTTTCTGCTGTCAGTCTTCTATGTTTCTATGCCTCATTTTTCACGGGGGATGTGTATTGTATTTTGCATTGTTTTTACCTTGTACGTTTGGGATTTTTAGAATTTTTGTATCCTTTATCTTTTATTTTGTACACCGCCCTGAGTCTCCTGGAGAAAGGTGGCCTAGAAATACAACCAACCAACCAACCAACCAACCAACCAACCAACCAACCAACCAACTAATGAACTAACTAACTAACTAACTAACTAACTAACTAACTAACTAACTAACTAACTAACTAACTAACTAAGCAACTAACTAAGCAACTAACTAACTAACTAAGTGTTTCAGAAACATACTTATTGGGAAGCTCAAACTGCCCAAGGAGCTGCTGATACAGTTCTACAGAGGAATCATTGAGTTTGTCATCTGCACCTCTATAACTGTCTGGTTTGGTGCTGCAACCCAACAGGACCGACACAGACTTCAGAGGAGAATCAGAACTGCAGAAAAAACAATTGCTGCCAATCTGCCTTCCATTGAGGACCTGTATACTGCACGAGTCAAAAAGAGGGCGGGTAAAATATTTACTGACCCCTCACATCCTGGACACAAATTGTTTCAACTCCTACCCTCGAAACGTCGCTACAGAGCACTGCACACCAAGACAACTAGACACAAGAACAGTTTTTTCCCGAACGCCATCACTCTACTAAACAAATAATTCCCTCAACACTGTCAGACTTTCTACTAAATCTGCACTTCTATTCTACTAGTTTTTCTCATCATTCCTATCACCCATTTCCTCCCATGTTGACTGTATGACTGTAACTTGTTGCCTATATCCTAAGATTTTTATTAATATTGCTTCTTCATTGCTTATTTGACCCCTATGACAATCATTAAGTGTTGTACCATATGATTTATATTTTATTTTATGTACGCTGAGAGCATATGCACCAAGACAAATTCCTTGTGTGTCCAATCACACTTGGCCAATAAAATTCTATTCTATTCTATAATAAGAGGAAAACATTTAAATGCCCAATACTATCTAAATATACATATATTGACAGCTGCCCGACTAGCAGTTGCACAAATGTGGAAAAATGAACATATATATGCCTTCTGAAAAAATGGTAATCAACTATTGGAATGCGTAGAAATGAGCAAACCTACCTTCGAATTGCGGAATTAGAAAAGGAAAGAAATATATGTACATTATATGGGAAAAACTATACATACGGCTTGAAAAGAGAAAAAAATTATAACATTAAAAACAATAAAATTGTGATGAGATATCTCATAAAAGATTGTAACGGTGAATATATAATTGATATATTGATGTCAAAGAAGTGAATATTAATGATAAGTAATGAATACTGCTAGATGTGGGATTTTTTTCTTTTTACGTTATTCGCATTATAATCTTTTATTTTTTTACCCTTCTGCTGCATGTATTTATCCCATTGCTTTTTGTTTTTATGTTTGTAAAACTTTTAAAAATTTAAACAGTGTTTCTTTAAAAAAAAACAACAATTGTTATATCGGTGTCTTTCCTGTACAGATCTAAGAAAGAGCAGTATAGGACATTTTAATTCGCTTGGGTGCAGTGAGGATTCTATTTCATTTCACTGGTTACGAATGCAGAACCTGGAGGTGGTGATTAAATAAATCCAAGACTATCAAATATAAAAAGGCTTATTCTTTTATGCTCCAAGGTGGAGAATAAGATGGGAATATTTTTAGCATCTCTAAAGAGGAGAGGTTTCCTTCTCCCGGGGTTCTTAAACCGTGTCAGCGGTTTTTAAAAAAGTTATTATTATTTTGCTAATTCTCTCCGATCACAAAGATCTTTGTGGGTGGATTGTGTGTCACAGCTTATCCCTACTAGTGCCGCCTTGAATATGAATGAATGGTAAGTTTTGATTGCTATTTAAAGTATGGGGCTAGCCCTTCGCATTGGACAAGGAATCAGTATTAAAACGGACTCTTCTCTCATTAAGTATAGAGGGGGTGGAGTGGGGATCTATAGCAGTGTTTCCCAACCTTGGCAACTTGAAGATATCTGGACTTCAACTCCTAGAATTCCCCAGCCAGCATTTGGAAGCTGAACAAAGAGTGATGTGACTAAGGAGAAATTACCTCACAGTTAAAATAATTAGTTAGTGGAACAGCTTGCCACCAGAAGTTGTTGATGCTCCAACACGTTTTTAAGAAGATGTTGGATAACCATCTGTCTGAAGTAGTGTAGGCAGGGGGTTGGAGTATAAAACCTCCAAGATCCCTTTCATCTCTGTTGTTGTTGTTGTTGTTGTTGTTGTTGTTGTTGTTGTTCTTCTTCTTCTTCTTCTTCTTCTTCTTCTTCTTCTTCTTCTTCTTCTTCTTCTTCTTCTTCTTCTTCCTCCTCTTCCTCTTCTTCTTCTTCCTCCTCTTCTTCTTCTTCCTCCTCCTCTTCTTCCTCTTCTTCTTCTTTTTCTTCTTCTTCCTCCTCTTCCTCCTCTTCTTCCTCTTCTTCTTCTTCTTCTTCTTCTACCCTCTCAGAAACCTGAGGTTCCACTGAAATGCAACTTCTTAACCAGGGTCTGTTTGTTCACCTGGTGACATAGAGGAAAAAAATTGTTTGCAGGGAGCAAATAACTTTTACAACACCTGGGTCAGCGTTTCCAATAGCTTTTATTGTCTGCTGTGGATGCTGGGTGTTATTGTTCTTTCTTGTACTGCTGGCTCTCTTGGGAAGCAGCTGCCCTTCCTTCCTTCCTTCCTTCCTTCCTTCCTTCCTTCCTCCCTCCCTCCCTCCCTCCCTCCCTTCTTTCCTTCTTCCCTCCCTCCCTCCCTTCCTGTGTTTCTCCACCTTAGCATCTTTAAAAGGTCTGGACTTCAACTCCCAGAATTCCTCCAGCCAGCAAGAATCCTGGGAGTTGAAGTCCAGCTCTCTTCAAGATGCCAACTTTGAGAAGCGCCCTCTATTGCTCTCCATCACCTCCATCTTTGGCTAATGGGTGGGTTTCCCCTTCCAGCGCTCTGCCCAGCTGGAAAAAAAGGCTCCCTGGAATATCAATCAGGCCCCAACGGAAGAGGTCAGAGCCAGGCAAGGGGAGAGTGCTTCGGCTTTCAAGGCTGAGCAACCCGGCCGAGCATTATTTCATCCTCCATGCCTCCCCTTTCCCGGATAGCAGAACGAATTCGTGAGCAGAATGTCTGATCGACTTTGATGCTGTTTCCCGGTGGGAGGAGGCGCAGGGGAAGGATGGCGAGCGGGGGCGGAGATGTCAGGGGGCGCAGGCAGTAGCAGCAGCCAATTTGGGGGCCTTTTTTTTTTTGGAAAGTCCCCCCCTGCAGGTAGCACCTGAATTATGGAAGGCGACAAACAGAGCAGCTGGGAGTTGGGCAGAGTTAATTCGGGCACGTCTCTTCTGGCTTTTCCAAGCTGTGGGAAGCAGGCAGCTGCTTCTCGTGCAGCGATGGTGATAGCAGCAATATACATATATATATGTCACATGTTTTTGCTGAATTTAAAATTAAGGGAGACTAGGATAGAGCTATTTCCTCCTTGTTTTGGCCTCTTCAGCTAGCCATACCCTCTCACTACTGAGATTTGAATATATATATATATAAAGAATTATAGATAGATAGATAGATAGATAGATAGATAGATAGATAGATAGATAGATAGATAGATAGATAGATAGATAGATAGATAGATATGACGGTCTTGGTATATTCGGGTTTCTTCCCGTGTAGGATTTGGAAATTTCTGGCGACGTTTCGACGAGGTCCCACTCGTCATCTTCAGGCTGGTGTCTCTGTCCTTGTTCTAGGGCGAACACAGCGAGACCTGAGCTGCCTTCCTTCTATAAATACTGGTCGCTGGGTGTGGTTTGATGGCTCAGCAATTGCCTGCTGTGTAGAAACTTCCTGGTGAGTCAGTGGGGTAACACCTGGGGTTGTTGATGTAACTGATGTTGATGTTGATGTAAGTATAAGACCATCATACCTGTACCCGTGAAAATCTACGAAAACATAGAAACAGAAACATAGAAGACTGACGGCAGAAAAAGACCTCATGGTCCATCTAGTCTGCCCTTATACTATTTCCTGTATTTTATCTTACAATGGATATATGTTTATACACACGCACATATATATACAGTGATATCTCTACTTAAGAATTTAATTTGTTCCATGACCAGGTTCTTAAGTAGAAACGTTCTTAAGTAGAAGCAATTTTTCCCATAGGAATCAATGTAAAAGCAAATAATGCGTGGAAAGAAATAAAAGCTTGGAATTTGGGTGGGAGGAAGAAGAGGAGGAGGACAGTCGCTGCCGAAGGATGAAGGTGAAGGGAGGGGAATCCAAAAAATCCAAAACTTTAAGGCTGAAAAAAAAAAGAGGGACTCTGAGGCGGTGAGGAGGAGCATTCGCCTCCCATACACCCGGCACGAGGATGCCTCCCATACACTGGCTGCTGCTGCTGCTGCTGCTCCCTGCTTCCTCTTCCTTCCCATGCTGAAGGGCTGCCCTCTCTTCTCGCTCGCTCACTTTGTAGCCGGCACCTTTCCTTCGCTGTGATGACTCCTTGGCTGCCCAGAGCGAAGGGAGCGTTTCTTTTCTCTGGGCACTGGCAGAAGTTTATTCGCTCTCCAAGCGCCCAGAGAAAGGAAAATGCTTCTTTCACTCTGGACTGCCAAAGCCTCCTTAAGCGCCACCGAAAGGCTCCTCTGGCAGCCCAGAAAAGACCAAGATGGCCGGGATTAAAGGGGGAATGGCAGGAAACTGGCTGGGCCTTCGTGCCGCTCTCAAATTTCTCGGGAATTTTTTCCCGGGCCCGGGTTCAGGTTCTTAAGAAGAGGCAAAAAAATCTTGAACACCCAGTTCTTAAATAGTGGCGTTCTTAAGTGAGACTAGAATAGATCTATTTCAGCCTTGTTTTGGCCTCATCAGCTAGTCATACCCTCTCACCGGGGTTTGAATTTATATATAAATAATTATCCTAGAAGTTCCAGGTGTATTTATAAATGAAGAGAATACTCTGATGACCTTAGTAGAGGACTAACGAAAGCTTAGTAATTTTAGTAGTTTTTAATAAATTTTAAATGTTCCGGAGATTGTGATGGCTGTTGCCTATTCATATACAGTGGTACCTCGAGATACGAGTTTAATTCGTTCCGGACCTGGGCTCTTAAGTCGAGCAGCTCTTATCTCGAACGACTTTTCCCCATAGGAATTAATGTAAATAATTTTAATTGGTTCCAGCCCTCAAAAAACTCACAAAGTTAGTCTAAATTATGCAGAAAGACATGTTTTTAATGAAGAAATGTACATGTACATATAAATGAATAATGAAATTTCTTTCACTTAACTTGTAAACTTTCTTAAACTTTTAAATTTACATATGTTCAACTTCTCTGCCACCCAATCCTGTAGGACAGAGGTCCCCAACCCTTTTTGCACCAGGGACCGGCTTTAAGCGATCAAGAGAGGAATGGGTGAATGAATGGACGGAGGGTGGGAAGGAAGGAAGGAAAGAGGGAAGGGACAGGAACAGAGGAAGGAAGCAAGGAAACTTATGAAAGGGGAGAGTAAGAGAGGAATGAATGAAGGGAGGGAGGGAGGGAAGAAGGTGGGAAGGAGAAAGAAAAGAAGAAATAGAAGGGAAGGTAAAAGAGAGAAAGAAAAAGAGCAAGAAAGAAAGCTGCAAGCACCCCCCCGAGCCCCCCAGGCCGGCTGCAACCTTTTAAAACGCGCGCCGCTTCGCAGCTGTCTCCTGAAGCCGAACGCGGAAGTTAGCGTTTGGCTTCAGGAGACAGCTCCTTGGCGCTTGTATCTCGAATTTGGGCTTGTAAGTAGAACAAAAATATCTCTCCCCTCCCAGCTCTTATCTCGAGTTGCTCTTAAGTAGAGCAGCTCTTATGTCGGGGTTCCACTGTACATACATACATACCTATACCTATACCTATACCTATACCTATACCTATACCTATACCTACCTACCTACCTACCTACCTACCTACCTACCTACCTACCTACCTACCTACCTATCTATCTATCTATCTATCTATCTATCTATCTATCTATCTATCTATCTACTGTATCTCCCCATTCAATTCCTCCCCATCCCTTTTTTCTCTGCTACTGTTCAAGGACTGGATTGATTTCCGGGTTCCATCTTCGTCTGGAAATGGCCACTTTACCTTGACCTGCCCCTGCCCCAGAATTTGTATGATTGATTTTTAATATATTGGGATTTTAGGTTATGTAGTTTTAATTAATTAGATTTGTCTTTGTATTTATTGTTTTATATTATATGCTGTAAGCTGCCCCGAGTCTTCGGAGAGGGGTGGCATACCAATCAAATCAATCAATCAATCAATCAATCAATCATTCAATAAGTAGATCGTGCAGAATGCAGCTGCGAGAGCAGTCATGTTACACCAACACTCCACAGTCTGCATTGGTTGCCGATCAATTTCCGGTCACAATTCAAAATGTTGGTTATGACCTATAAAGCCCTTCATGGCATCGGACCAGAATATCTCCGGGACCGCCTTCTGCCGCACGAATCCCAGCGACTGATTAGGTCCCACAGATTCGGCCTTCTCCGGGTCCCGTCAACTAAACAATGTCGGTTGGCGGGCCCCAGGGGAAGAGCCTTCTCTGTGGCGGCCCCGACTCTATGGAACCAGCTCTCCCAGAGATTAGAACTGCCCCTACCCTCCTTGCCTTTTGTAAACTTCTCAAAACCCACCTTTGTTGTCAGGCATGGGGGAATTGAGATATCTCCCCCGGGCCTATATAATTTATGTATGGTATGTTTGTAGGTATGACTGCTTAAAAATGGGGTTTTCTTAACTATTTTAAATTTTAAATTGTAAATTATTAGATTTGTCATGAATTGTTTTATTGTGTTGTGAGCCGTCCCGAGTCTACGGAAAGGGGCGGCATACAAATCAAATCAAATCAAACCAATAAATCAATCAATCAATCAACAAACAAACAAACAAACAAACAAACAAACAAATAAAATAAAATAAAATAAAATAAATCATTGTACTATGTCTTATTGCTATATCTATCCTAAAGATCATCGGTCAGATTGAGCATGTTAATACTTAACGATGTTAATCAAAATTGATATTTAATTTGCACTTATCTCTGCTGTTATTGTAGAGTTTTCTAAGAATTCACATCACGTGACTGCATGTAAATGTGATTAAATTGTTTTACCACCTGGATATGTGGTGTTGTTTGGAGACCGACCCGTGTTGAGATATATTGAGATGCTTTGGCAGATGAGCTTGACTTCCACTTGTTGTTCGGGGGACCCTAGAGGTCCATTCATACAACCACTTTGACGTGCGAGAGGGCAGGCTGCCAGCATGGAAATCTACACTGTGTTGGGGGGTGTGCCTGTGTGTCGGTGTGTTATGCACTCCACTCAAGAGCATAGTGTGCCTCTCCAGGGCTCCGACTCAAGCGCTCATTGCGCTAATGAACTATGATCGCAGCGTGTCAGTTGGTACATTCAGAAAATCAGGGCGCCTGCCAAACGTGGCAATGGATGGTGTAATTGATCCAAGCGTTTGTGAATAATTATTTCCCCCAGCTAAGGCTTTGTAAGTCACCAATTGGATGAGGATTGTGTCCTTCCCATCCTGTAATCTTTGGTTAAGCGGAGATTTACATGTCTTAAAAGTCTGGCAAGAGATGGAGTTTTTTTTCTTCGTTATTTTATTTCTGGTGTTAACTTTAGTATTGGTTGTTCTTCTCAGAACCTCAGATTTTATAAAGGAATTTCTTTCTTTCTTTTATTTTTTCCTTCTTTCCTTTCTTTCCTTCCCTTTCTCCCTCTTTCTTTCTTTCTTTCTTTCTTTTATGTTTTCCTTCCTTCCTTCCTTCCTTCCTTCCCCCTCCCTTCCTCCCTTATCTATCTGGTGTTTTTTCTTCATAGAAACTCATATATATTCCTTCCTTCCTTCCTTCCTTCCTTCCTTCCTTCCTTCCTTCCTTCCTTCCTTCCTTCCTTCCTTCCTTCCTTCCTTCCGTTGTGGTTAGCTCTGGCCCAGCTCCTGCCCCCAACGACTGTGGATGTGGGGAGACATCAGCACACAAAAGGTCCAAGTCAGTAAAGCAGGCACGAAACACAACGATCAGATAATCCTCCACAATGGCCAAACCCACAGGCTGCTCTTTATAGCAGCCTCACTAATGACCACAGCCCCACCCAACCACAGGTGGCCTCATTTTCTTTGATAATAATCTCTCAGTTGTTGCTGCCTATGCATCGCTCTCCGCATGCGTGGCTGTATCATTAACTCTTGTTCTGAATCCAAGGAGGAGCTAGAGAATTGATCTCCTTCTGAGCTGTCTGCCCCACTCTCCTCCTCCCTGTCACTCGTGTCTTCTTGGTCAGAGGAGCCTTCATCAGCAGATTCCACTGGGGGCAAAACAGGCCTGCAGCAGGTGGATGTCTCCCCCCACATCCACAATCCTTGGGGCAGGAGCTGGGCCAGAGCTAACCACAACAATAAAATATAAATAAAAGTTATATTATAAATAACATTTATTTGGATCAACGAGAAGGATGAAATTGTTTGTGCCGAGATGACAGATCGTCATAATTTGGTTCCCTGTGTTGTTAAGTTTAATCTGAGATGTGGTTCCACGTCCGATAGCCTCTTCCAACAGTGCAGTCAGGCGTAGGGAAGAAGCAAGTAGGATGCTTGGCTGCATAGCTAGAGGTATAACAAGCAGGAAGAGGGAGATTATGATCCCACTATATAGAATGCTGGTGAGACCACATTTTGGAATACTGTGTTCAGTTCTGGAGACCTCACCTACAAAAAGATATTGACAAAATTGAACGGGTCGAAAGACGGGCTACAAGAATGGTGGAAGGTCTTAAGCATAAAACGTATCAGGAAAGACTTCATGAACTCAATCTGTATAGTCTGGAGGACAGAAGGAAAAGGGGGGACATGATCGAAACATTTAAATATGTTAAAAGGTTAAATAAGGTCCAGGAGGGAAGTGTTTTTAATAGGAAAGTGAACACAAGAACAAGGGGACACAATCTGAAGTTAGTTGGGGGAAAGATCAAAAGCAACATGAGAAAATATTATTTTACTGAAAGAGTAGTAGATCCTTGGAACAAACTTCCAGCAGATGTGGCAGATAAATCCACAGTAACTGAATTTAAACATGCCTGGGATAAACATATATCCATCCTAAGATAAAATACAGAAAATAGTATAAGGACAGACTAGATGGACCATGAGGTCTTTTTCTGCCGTCAGACTTCTATGTTTCTATGTTTCCTTTTTTTCAACTTAATGTCTACAAATGCTGAAAAAGCAACTTCACATAAATAGGCAAGGTGTATTTCAGAACTCTTCCCGTACCCCTGGGGGCAGGCGAAACACTGATTTATAACACCTGTGCCAAAAAAAGTCATAAAGTAGGGCAGAATTCACTTAACAGCTGCCCCACTTAGCAACTCACTTAGCTCAACTGTGGTCCTAAATTGAGGACTCACCGTCGACTTTTCAGCTCTGGTTCCATGGATTTCTTTCAATTTTTGGATGCAAAAAAACCCCCTTTTCCCTAGAGACATTTTTGGCGCAAAGCAATTTTAACGGATGCTTTCTCATCGGATTCGGAAGCATAGCCGGATTTCTCCCCACTGATGAAAATCCACCAGAGCAGTAGATGCCGCAGTGACTTCTCTCGAAGTGAGGGTGCTTTGCGCCGGTGGAATCCATTTAATTACATTTCTCCCAGCACACCGACGGTTCTTCTGCAGCGCTGCAGCGCACACAGTTGGGGAATTAATGTTTTAAAACCATAGCGCTAAATGGGAGACGTTATACCCCTGGCTTCTCCCACTGATTTCGTCTCTAGCTCTCTACGCGCTCTCTCTCTTTCTCTCTTTTTCTCTCTCTCTCTCCTTTCCACCACCTCCTTTCTTTTCCTTTTGCTCTCTCTCTCTTTCTCTCTCTTTCTCTCTCTTTCTCTCTCTTTCTCTCTCTTTCTCTCCTTCTTTCTTTCTCTCTCTCTCCCTCCTTTCCACCACCTCCTTTCTTTTCCTTTTGCTCTCTCTCTCTCTTTCTCTCTCTTTCTCTCTCTTTCTCTCCTTCTCTCTCTCTCCCTCCTTTCCACCACCTCCTTTCTTTTCCTTTTGCCCCCCTCTCTCTTTCTCTCTCTTTCTCTCTTTCTTTCTCTCTCTCTCTCCCTCCTTTCCACCACCTCCTTTCTTTTCCTTTTGCCCCCTCTCTCTTTCTTTCTCTTTCTTTCTTTCTCTCTCTCTTTCTCTCTCTTTCTCTCTCTCTTTCTTTCTCTCTCCTTCCCTCATTTCCACCACCTCCTTTCTTTTCCTTTTGCCCCCTCTCTCTTTCTTTCTCTCTCTCTTTCTCTCTTTCTCTCTTTCTCTCTTCCCCCCTCTTTCTACCACCTCCTTTCTTTTCCTTTTGCCCCCTCTCTTTCTTTTTCTTTCTTTCTTTCTTTCTTTCTCTCTCCCTCCTTTCCACCACCTCCTTTCTTTTCCTTTCCCCCCCCTCTCTCTTTCTCTCTCTGTTTCTCTCTCTGTTTCTCTCTCTCTCTCTCTCTCTTTGTCCCTGCCACCTTCTACACGGCCTTTAAGTCCCGCTAGCGAAGAATGTGAGGGATAGAAGAACTGGAACCAAAGGGCTGAGAAAAGAATGCGTGGGTTTTCACATGTGATAGAGCTCAAAAATTGGGGAGTAGGATTCATATTTTAATGCAGAAAATTTCTGAAAACGGAGATAAAAATAAAGCCAGAATTTCTCCTTTTGGGTCTAATAATCTGGAGCTTTGATACTATGTATTGGGATAGCAGCAAGACCATTGTCCATCCAAAAATGGAAGCACACTTTGACTCCTACCATGGGAGAATGGTTGCAGAAGTTGAGGGAATTGGCAGAAATGGCAAAACTGACCACTTTGATTAAAGAAAAGAACATAAGTACTGTCAGGTTTTTTTTTTCAATGCCATCGTAACTTTGAATGGTCACTGAATGGATGGTTGCAGGTGGAGGACTTCCTGGAGCATCGTCTGGAGTCACAGTGAACAGAGAGATAAATCAGCTTGTAAATGGTTTTATGCAGGAAGAGGGTGCAGGCAGTTACCCCCCTCCCCCCCAAAAAATAATTCACCAGGTATATCTAATAGTTATGCAGATAGTTGCTTGAGTCTGGCAAGATTAATGTCAGGCCCAAGGAACCAAAAACAACACAGGGAGTTAGTTCGGACTAGTTTATTTATTGTTATTTGCTGTAGTAGACAGAACCCAACTCCTGAATTAGATCCCATTCAAACACTGCAGGTCGTGGAACCTCGTCCCAGAAGCCCAGATCACGAGGCCAAACTCTTGAGACAGAATGTTGGGTAGATTGAAGTGAAGTTTTTCTTCCTACACAATTTCTTGTACAGTTTGTAGAAATCTAAGCATTCTGCAGAATGTAGAGGTTTATTTTTTTTTGGGGGGGGGGGGCGGACCACTGAATACATTATATATACCATTTATACAGTATAAGCAGCTCAGATCAAAGAATGGTCAAAGGGTCAATCAAAGAGCCTTCCTTCCTTCTTCTCTTCTCCTTCCTTCCTTCCTTTCCTCTTTTCTTTCCTTCCTTCTTTCCTTCCTTCCTTCTTCCTTCTTTTCCTCTTCTCCTTCCTTCCTTTCCTTTTTTCCTTCTTCCTTTCCTTCCTTCCTTCTCCTTCCTTCCTTTCCTCTCTTCTTCTTCCTTTCCTCTTTTCCTTCCTTCCTCTCTTCTCTTCCTTCCTCTCTCTTCCTTCCTTCCTTTCCTCTTTTCCTTCCTTCGTTCCTTAGTTGCTTCCTTTCCTCTTTTCTTTCCTTCCTTCTTTCCTTCCTTCATTCTCCTTCCTTCTTTTCCTCTTCTCCTTCCTTCCACTTTTCTCCTTCCTTCCTTTCCTTTTTTCCTTCCTTCTTTCCTTCCTTCCTTCCTTCCTTCCTTCTCCTTCCTTCCTTTCTTTTCTTCTCCTTCCTTTCCTCTTTTCCTTCCTTCCTTTCCTTTTTTCCTTCCTTCCTTCTTTCCTTCTCCTTCCTTCCTTTCCTCTCTTCTCCTTCCTTTCCTCTTCTCCTTCCTTCCTTCCTTCTTTCCTTCCTTCCTTCCTCTATCTTTCTTCCTTTCCTCTTTTCCTTCCTTCCTTCCTCTCCCTTCCTTTCTTCCTTTCCTCTTTTCCTTCCTTAGTTCCTTCCTTCCTTTCCTCTCTTCTCCTTCCTTTCCTCTTTTTCTTCTTACCTTCCTTTCTTCTCTTCCCTCCCTCCCTCCCCTCTCCCCTCCTTCCCACAAAGATTCAAGATCAATGTATTCATCATACCATAAAAACACCCTTCTTTGAGTAGGGCCCAGAATATTAGGTGTCATCTGTTTGAGGGGATATTAGCAGAGGCTGGGGTAACTTTCATGGCTGCAGTTCACTTTACCTGCTGCATCAGCTGCGTTGAAGTCTCGGGGTGGCGAAAGGGTGAGGAAAAATTATTGCTTGGCATCCATATTCATAGAGGCGTCTTGGGGTTGCCTGTCTTCCTTGTCTGTAAATAACCCTTGAATGGTTGCACTCCACATATAAGCTGAACAGATCAACTTCCTTCCGCCTTAGATATCACATTCATTTTTCCTCCCTTATATTTGATGACCTGTTATCAAATACTGATAAAATGGCTTTTGCAAACACACTGAAAAGAGCAAAGAAAGAGCTCCAGTAAAACAACAACAATAAACAATGACCAGTAAAACCTACATTTAAATATTAGGAAAAACAGTTGGTACCAAAGGCAGAAGGAAGGATAGCACCGTTCGGGATCAAAGAGAGATAAAATAACGGCTATGCGAAGGCACGCAGATACATCCTCAAAAGAACATCTAAAATTTAGATGCATGAACGTTATTTAAATGGAAGGGCATAAAGTCACATTCCATCGTGGGCCATGCATTTATTAATCTTCATGACCGAGGTGCAGAACAGGGCCAAGGATAGCCAAAACAATAATAATAATCCCCTCCCAACACTGGAGCATTTTTAAGAAGAGACAGACAACTATTTGTCTGAAATGATAACCTGTCTGAACAGGGGAGTTGGACCAGAAGACCTCCAACTCTGTTATTCTGTTAGGGTCATAAAGATATTTCCTCCGTGTATTTCTCTGCAGGATGGGACCCCCAGTGCATTAAAATCCATCACTCCTGTAAGCCTATTAACCCCCCACACACACCAAGAAAAATGTAATTATAGGAACAAGGAATACGGTGGTACCTCTACTTACGAACTCAATTCGTTCCGTGAACAGGTTCTTAAGTACAAAAGTTTGCAAGAAGAAGCAATTTTCCCATAGGAATCAATGTAAAAGCAAATAATGCGTGCGATTGGGGAAACCACAGAGAGGGTGAAGGCCTTGTTTCCTCCCAGGAGATTCCTAGAGAGGCCCCACGGAGGCTCCTCCCTGCGTTTTCTGGCCCTGTTTCCTCCCAGGAGATTCCTAGAGAAGCCCCACAGAGGCTTTCCCCCTGCCTTTTCCAGCCCTTTTTCCTCCCAGGAGATTGAGGCCCCACGGAGGCTTCTCCCCACCTTTTCCAGCCCTATTTCCTCCCAGGAAATTCCTAGAGAGGCCCCACGGAGGCTTCTCCCCACCTTTTCCAGCCCTATTTCCTCCCAGGAAATTCCTAGAGAGGCCCCACGGAGGCTTCTCCCCACCTTTTCCAGCCCTATTTCCTCCCAGGAAATTCCTAGAGAGGCCCCACGGAGGCTTCTCCCCGCCCCTTTCAGCCCTGTTTCCTCTCAGAAGATTCCTAGAGAGGCCCCACAGAGGCTTCTCCCTGCCTTTTCCGGTTACAGTTTCGGAGGCTCGGGTTTGTAATTGGAAAATGGTTCTTGAGAAGAGGCAAAAAAAATCTCGAACACCCTGTTCTTACCTTAGAAAAGCTCGTAAGTAGAGGCATTTGTAGGAAGAGGTACCACTGTATATTTTTGAACAGAAAACTCTTGTTCTTTGTAACAGGGGGGAATGGAATCTCTAGAGGGTCTCTCTTCCCCCCCTCCCCTCCCCATTCCATAGGCCCCATTAGAAGCATGGCACGATGCCAGGCCTATGCAAATGGTCCGTCGGCATGGCAACCGGTATCAGCTGCAGATGAATAGAGGCAGGAAGGTGACTTAGGGTCCTCTGAAAAAAAAACCCGGTGGTCTCTTCTTCTCCAACAGGGTTAGGGCTGAGCCTTCACACTACCTTCCTGGCTCCTTTTTTGCAGCTGGTCGGTTCAAGAAGCCACCTGAGCAATTTCAAGATATGTTAATAAGGGAGGCATAATAAAGAAGAGGGAGAATGAGAAGCGGAGTGGTAGAGCTCACCTTTTACCTGCTAAGGGCCTCGGGCTCAGTGTTATTTATTTATTTAACTCACGAGGGACTCTGGGCGGCTGGCAACCAGAAAATAGCCCATGCGATGTAATATTAAAACCCCTTTAAAACAGTTTAAAAGAACTACACATTGGGAAAAAGAATCTGAACACCAAATACAAGCTGAATAAACAAGACCTTATAGACCACCCTCGCTCTGTAAAAGACCTTAGAATACTCATATCAAATCACCCCACTGCAACAACATCACCAAAAAGGCTTCAAGAGTTGTTAACTTAATCCTACGTAGCTTCTGCTCTGGCAATCTCACACTACTAACCAGAGCATACAAAACCTTCGCCGGACCAATCCTTGAATACAGCTCATCTGTCTGGAACCCACATCACATTTTGGACATTAAACACTCTAAAAAACGTCCAGAGATACTTTACTAGAAGAGCCCTCCACTCACAGCAGAATACCCTACGCAACTGGACTTACAATCCTAGGTTTGGAAAGCATAGAACAACGTCGCCTTAAACACGACCTAAGCCTAGCCCATAAAACCATCTGGTACAACATCCTTCCTGTCAACGGCTACTTCAGCTTCAACCACAACAATACACGAGCACACAGCAGACACCAACTTAATGTAAACCGCTCCAAACTCGACTACAGGAAATACGAGTTTAGTAACTGAATAGTTAATGCATGGAACTCACTACCTGACTCTGTAGTATCATCACCTAACCCCCAAAACTGTACCCAACAGTAGACTATCCACTGTTGACCTCTCTCAATTAATTAATTAATTAATTTACTTTCTTTCTTTCTTTCTTTCTTTCTTTCTTTCTTACTTACTTACTTACTTACTTACTTACTTACTTACTTACTTACTTACTTACTTACTTACTTACTTACTTATTCAATTTTTATGCCGCCCTTCTCCTTAGACTCAGGGTGGCTTATAACATGTTAGCAATAGCACTTTTTTAACAGAGCCACCCTATTGCCCCCACAATCCGGGTCCTCATTTTACCCACCTCGGAAGGATGGAAGGCTAAGTCAACTTTGAGCCAGTGATGAGATTTGAACTGCTGACCTTCAGATCGACAGTCAGCTTCAGTGGCCTGCAGTACCGCACTCTACCTGCTGCGCCACCCCGGCTCCTCTTAAGAGGCCAGTAAGGGGCGTGCATAGGTGCAACCGCGTGCCTTCCATCCCCTGTCCTAATGTTTCTCTAATGTATATCAATACTATTATATCTTTGTATACCACCAATATGTACTTGACAAAACAAACCAACCAACAAATAAGTAAATAAATAAATTTAAAACCAACAATTAAAAACAATTGGGACTAGAACTCAGTCTTCTGGTTTCTGGGCTAGCATCTTAACCATTTACACCAAACTGGCTCTTTACTATTACTCCATAGAAATCCTTGAGAAAAGATGGCACAGTGATTAGAGTGGAGCACTGCAGGCTACTTCACCTAACCCCTAGCTGTAGTTCAGCAGTTCAAATCTCAACACTGGCTCAAGGTTGACTCAGCCTTCCATTCTTCCCAGGTGGGTAAAATGAGGACCTAGATTGTTGGGGGCAAATGATTCCGTAAGCTGCTTAGAGAGGGCTGTGAAAGCACTATGCAGCGGTATATAAGTCTAAAATGCTGGTGCTATAAAAATCCCTGAATGTTGTTCTGTTGGTCTCTCTGGTGGACTCCTCCCAAAAATTCACAGGTACAAATTTCACACACACACACACACACGTTTGAAAATTCAAAGCAATGTTCTTTATAATGAAAATTCACTTAAACCAAGCCCTCTTTTGGTATAGCAAAGAGCACTCGTCTCCAAACAAACTGGTAATTGGTACAAGTCCCTTATCAGTTCTGTGATACTTAGCTTGCAGCTGTGAGGCAATTCACAGTCCTTCTTCTTTCACAAAGTGAAACACACTTTGCTCTGGTTTAGTTTCAAAGCGGGGGGAAAATCAGCACACAAAAGGTCAAAGTCAGTAAAGCAGTCACGAAACACCACGATCAGATAATCCTCCACAATGGCCAAACCCACATGCTGCTATTTATAGCAGCCTCACTAATGACCACAGCCCCACCCAACCACAGGTGGCCTCATTTTCTTTGATAATAATCTCTCAGTTGTTGCTGCCTATGCATCGCTCTCCACATGCGTGGCTGTATCATTAACTCTTGTTCTGAATCCAAGGAGGAGCTAGAGAATTGATCTCCTTCTGAGCTGTCTGCCACACTCTCCTCCTCCCTGTCACTCATGTCTTCTTGGTCAGAGGAGCCTTCATCGGCAGATTCCACCGAGGGCAAAACAGGCCTGCAGCATGTGGATGTCTCCCCCACATCCACAGTCCTTGGGGCAGGAGCTGGGCCAGAGCTAACCACAACAAATGTGAAGGAAAACGGAATAACCTGCCAAATATCT
Source organism: Erythrolamprus reginae (assembly GCF_031021105.1). Classification (NCBI taxonomy): domain Eukaryota; kingdom Metazoa; phylum Chordata; class Lepidosauria; order Squamata; family Dipsadidae; genus Erythrolamprus; species Erythrolamprus reginae. The sequence goes on from NC_091960.1 coordinate 6,212,257, forward strand.
TCGAGAGATATAATTTTTAAACCAGCATAGAATCTAAAGCAGTTTTTAGACCTGGGAACAGGGAATGCACCGAAGGCATTGATTATGGATATATTTGTCGTCCTTTCGTTGCCGCATGTTGACCCCAAGGCAAGAGATTTCAAACCTGAGAAGCCCCCTCTAATTTTTTTTGTTTTTATTTTATGAAGGGAAACATCTTTGGGAGATCAAATCTGACTGAACATTAAGATAACAATGAAATAAAAGTAACCCACCGCTGTAGGCCTGTTTGCTAATAGCAGTAAGATTTGCATCCATTAGCAAATCATAATGTTTATCCCCGGGCTGTGAAAAGCTTCACTCGGTGATTTGGGCGCATCAAGATTGCTGTTAAAAGCAGAAATGGCAGATCCGCTGTCTTCCTACTTCCTCCTCTTCCTCCTGCCGTTTGGTTGATGGAGCTACCCAGAGGTAGATGCAGTCGTGTTCCAGCCATGTTCCCCAGCTGTTCGGGATCAACATCTGTCAAACTGATAGTGACCCAACATCGTTTATTTCAAAAGGGACCCATCCTTCCTTTCAGAAAGCTGCCAATCGGAGCGCTTTCATTTAACTCTGGAGACCTCACCTACAAAAAGATATTGACAAAATTGAAGGGGTCCAAAGACGGGCTACAAGAATGGTGGAAGGTCTTAAGCATAAAACGTATCAGGAAAGACTTCATGAACTCAATCTGTATAGTCTGGAGGACAGAAGGGAAAGGGGGGACATGATCGAAACATTTAAATACGTTAAAGGGTTAAATAAGGTCCAGGAGGGAAGTGTTTTTAATAGGAAAGTGAACCCAAGAACAAGGGGGCACAATCTGAAGTTAGTTGGGGGAAAGATCAAAAGCAACATGAGAAAATATTATTTCACTGAAAGAGTAGTAGATCCTTGGAACAAACTTCCAGCAGATGTAGTTGGTAAATCCACAGTAACTGAATTTAAACATGCCTGGGATAAACATATATCCATTGTAAGATAAAATACAGGAAATAGTATAAGGGCAGACTAGATGGACCATGAGGTCTTTTTCTGCCGTCAGTCTTCTGTGTGTCTATGTTTCTAATTATTTATTTTCTCGGTCTCTTGGCTCTTGAATTTTCCTTTGTAAATGAGCAAAGTTATAAACATGATTATTATTTTTTTTTTAAAAAAATTCCTTATTAACCTCTTTCAGGTTTGCGCCTTTTTTCGGGTTTCCACTGTATAGTATGCTGATCTAGTCTTTGTAGTTTGAAACAATGGTTCGGGAGCAAACTTCTAACTTGACAGCCAAAGAATAAGAGTGGCGGATATAATCGAGTTAATGCACAACAGTATATTGATTCTGTAAATAGTACCTTTTTCTTCTGCCATGTGGTTGAATGGTGAACACAAGAACAAGGGGACACAATCTGAAGTTAGTTGGGGGAAAGATCAAAAGCAACATGAGAAAATATGATTTTACTGAAAGAGTAGTAGATCCTTGGAACAAACTTCCAGCAGACGTGGTTGGTAAATCCACAGGAACTGAATTTAAACATGCCTGGGATAAACATAGATCCATCCTAAGATAAAAATACAGGAAATAGTATAAGGGCAGACTAGATGGACCATGAGGTCTTTTTCTGCCCATCAATCTTCTATGTTGCTATGTTTCTACCTTAGCAATACTCTTTCCTCCTCCTATTTTCCCCCACAACAGCCACCCCATCAAGTATGTGGGGCTAAAAGAGAATAACTGTCCCAAAGTCATCCACTCAACCTTCATGACGAAAGGCAGGACTAGAACTCCCAGTCACCTGGTGATTAATCTGAAGTCATTCAGTCGACTTTCATACTCAAGGTGGAACTAGGACTCCCAATCTCCTGGTGATCGGCCCAAAGTCATCCAGCCAGCTTTCATGGCCACAGGTGGAACTAGAACTCCCAGTCACCTGGTGATTAGTCTGAAGTCATTCAGTCGACTTTCATACTCAAGCTGGAACTAGAACTCCCAGTCTCCTGGTGATCAGCCCAAAGTCATCCATCCAGCTTTCATGGCCACAGGTGGAACTAGAACACCCAGTCACCTGGTGATTAGTCTGAAGTCATTCAGTCGACTTTCATACTCAAGGTGGAACTAGAACTCCCAATCTCCTGGTGATCAGCCCAAAGTCATCCAGCCAGCTTTTATGGCCACCGGTGGGACTAGAACTCCCAATCTCCTGGTGATCAGCCCAAAGTCATCCAGCCAGCTTTCATGGCCACAGGTGGGACTAGAATTCCCAATCTCCCAGTGATCAGCCCAATTCGGATATCCCAAAGGTGTTTTTTTCAAGAGGCAACTGGACTTTCTGGATTTTTCCATTAATTGAACTCCACAAGTCTTAAAGTTGTCACGGTTGGAGACCCCCTGCACTAAGGCAAATAAAAACAATGCTTTGATATTCTGAAGTAAACACATGGCTGGGCAATTCTGGGAGTCGAAGTCCACAGGTTGGACTCTCCTGCTCTAGATTCTGGCTTGTCACATTGCTATAAATCTTTATTGATTTGCTCGACTTTATTTTGCTACTAGTTGATTAAACTCCCGATCCCTCGAACTGCAAAGGCCTCGCCTCCGTTCGGGCTTTCCATCTGCATTTAACACGGGAATGGGATTGAACTGCAATGCTCTTTTGATATTTTTAAACCCGCCCGCCCCCCCTCCCATTACAAAATAACCAGCTTTAAAAAAGAAATGTCAATTGCCTCGCCGAGCGATGGGCAATTTTACCTCCGCGCACATTTATAATGAAATCATCGAGTGCCAACCAAAAATAGCTGCGGCTTGCCAAAGGTGGCACATCCCGGCATTATCTCGGTTTTACCTGCTTCCTCCCCATCGCAAGAAGCAGCCTCTCCAAATCGCACCTTTCAAATCGATTGCGAGATTTCTTGCAAGAGGGCCTGGGGCTGCGAGACGGTTACGGCTGCCAACCGTTCTAAATGTAAAAAGCCCGATCTGCTATTGTTCAGTCTGTCAATCGCTTGATCCTGTAAAAACTTTGGGTTGTCACAAGGAGGAAGTGTCGATGTGCGGTACAGTCGCTGCAACTGTTGTCTCCAGGCAGAGAAACCAAAGCCGGTTTTTGATGTAATGGGGAAAGCCCTGTCTGGAAACTAGGAGATGGGCGAGTTCTAGTTCTGCTTTAAGGGGTGAAAATCAACTGGGTGACTTTGAAGCACTCAGCAGGAGATTGGGAGTTCTGGTCATGCCTTTGGCCATGAAAGCTGGCTGGATGACTTTGGGCTGATCACCAGGAGATTGGGAGTTCTAGTCCCACCTGTGGCCATGAAAGCTGGCTGGATGACTTTGGGCTGATCACCAGGAGATTGGGAGTTCTAGTCCCACCTTTGGCCATGAAAGCTGGCTGGATGACTTTGGGCTGATCACCGGGAGATTGGGAGTTCTGGTCATGCCTTTGGCCATGAAAGCTGGCTGGATGACTTTGGGCTGATCACCAGGAGATTGGGAGTTCTAGTCCCACCTTTGGCCATGAAAGCTGGCTGGATGACTTTGGGCTGATCACCAGGAGATTGGGAGTTCTAGTCCCACCTTTGGCCATGAAAGCTGGCTGGATGACTTTCCCTACATGGCACTGGTGGATTCTATTCCCTACATGGCACTGGACCAGAGTACCTCCGGAACTGCCTGCTACCGCACAAATCCCAGTGACCGAAAAGGTCCCACAGAGTTGGCCTTTTCCGGGTCCCGTCGACTAAACAATGTCATTTGGCAGGCCCCAGGGGAAGAGCCTTCTCTGTGGTGGCCCCGGCCCTCTGGAATCAACTCCCCCCAGATATTAGAACTGCCTCCACCCTCCTTGTCTTTCGTAAGCTACTCAAGACCCACCTATACCGCCAGGCATGGGGGAACTGAGACACCTTCCCCAAGCTTTTATACTTTATGTTTGGTATGTATGTGTTGTTTGGTTTTAAATGATAGGGTTTTTATATATTCCTTTTTCTCTTTTAATATTAGATTTGTTCCCTGTAACATTGTTTTATTATTGTTGTGAGCCGCCCCGAGTCTTCGGAGAGGGGCGGCATACAAATCTAATGAATGAATGAATGAATGAATGAATGAATGAATGAATGAATAAATAAATAAATAAATAGCTAGCTAGCTAGCTAGCTAGCTAGCCAGCCAGTTACAGCAGTCTTGTGACTGCAATTTATCCTCCGATCCTCCGATGCAGAATATCCGTATACTGCCTCCTCTCCAAAATTTTTAAAAAAGCCATTTCAGATTATCTCTCCCGTTCTTCCTGCGGATGAGAAATTGGCTGGCAAACTATCTACCAAAACGGCGATAGGAACATCACGGCATTGCATTTAAACAGCCCGGTGCGCCGCAGCTGCAGCTGACTTTTAAAAAAAATCTAGAGCAGAGCGGGATGAATTTTGCTCCGGTGCTCATGCTATGATAAACCCAGTAATTACAGCAGAGCTCTTCTCACTTGTCTTACCAAAAATGAGTAAGCAATATTTATCCAGGGCCCCTTTGTAACTGCGCTCCCCAGTGACGGATTGAATGTGAGTTTTTGGGGACAAAGAACAGGGGAATAAAACGTTGGCAAGGAGGTTGAATATATTCCGGTGACATAAGTGTTCCTTTTTTTCTCCCTCTCCCTCTCTCTTTCTCTCCCCCAATCGCACTATCAAGTTGCATGTGAAAATTAGTGGACAAAAACCCAGGTGTTGTTTTCCAGCCTTCGCTTTCAGTCACAATCAAGCGAGCTTGTGTCTCAGCCTTTCTGATTGTAATTATATTTGGGCCCCCATCTGCATCACCTCCTTTCGTTCCATGTTAATTCAAGGGGTGCGGCGGGGAATAAAATATTCCACTTCGGTCATTGGGGGTTTATTAGCATGGGATTTGTTTGGATGACATCCCAAGCCAACTGTCGCACTTCTCCCGAGGGCCAGAATTAGGTCCTCGTCGATGTGGCGTCGGGAAACATTAGCAAATTGTGATCACCCTAGGAGAGAATATTTGTAGCTCGGGGTTGATCTGTGGGGTCTTTGGGACTCTATGAGATTGGTGGGTTGTTTGCAGACATTTCGTTACCTGTTGTGGTTAGCTCTGGCCCAGCACCTGCCCCAAGGAATGTGCAGGTGGATGTGGGGGAAACATCCACATGCCGCAGGCCTGTTTTGCTCCCGATGGAATCTGCCGACGAAGCCTCCTCTGACCAAGGAAGCGTGAGTGACAGGGAAGAGGGGAGTTTGGCAGACAGCCCAGGAGGAGATCAATCATCTGTATCATCCTTGGATTCCTGAACAAGAATTAATGATACATCCACGCATGCGTAGAGTGATGCATAGGAGACAACAACTGAAGGATTATTACAAGAGAAAATGAGGCCACCTGTGGTTGGGTGGGGCTGCTGTAATTAGTGCTACAGATAAAAGTGCAGCCTGGTGTTTTAGCCTCATGGCAGTTTATCTGATTCATTGTGTCGTCAAGATCGTGGTTTTTGTGCTGTTCAAGATTGTGTGTGGACTCTCTGGACTTTAGAATTGGACTCAATTTCCCAGTTGGCTCTTCTATGACATGTGGACTTCAACTCCCAGAATTCCTGAGCTCAGGAATTCTGGGAGTTGAAGTCCACTGTAACGCTCTCTACATGGGGCTACCTTGGAAGAGTGTTCAGAAACTTCAGATCGTGCAGAATGCAGCTGCGAGAGCAATCATGGGCTTTCCTAAGTATGCCCATGTTACTCCAACACTCCGCAGTCTGCATTGGTTGCCGATCAGTTTCCGGTCACAATTCAAAGTGTTGGTTATGACCTATAAAGCCCTTCATGGCACCGGACCAGAATATCTGCGAGACTGCCTTCTGCTGCACGAATCCCAGAGGCCAGTTAGGCCCCACAGAGTTGGCCTTCTCCGGGTCTCGTCGACTAAACAATGTCGTCTGGCGGGACCCAGGGGAAGAGCCTTCTCTGTGGCGGCCCCGACCCTTTGGAACCAGCTCCCCCCCAGAGATTAGGATTGCCCCCACCCTCCTTGCCTTTCGTAAACTCCTAAAAACTCACCTCTGCTGTCAGGCATGGGGGAACTGAGATATCTCCCCATGCCTATGTAGTTTTATGTATGATATGATTGTGTGTACGTTTTTATATGCTGGTTTTTTTTAGATTTTTAATGTAAAATTGTTATTTTAGATTTTAAATATTAGATTTGTTACCATGTATTGTTTTTTTCATCACTGCTGTGAGCCGCCCTGAGTCTGCAGAGAGGGGCGGCATACAAATCTAATAAATAATATAATAATAATATAATATAATATAATATAATATAATATAATATAATATAATATAATATAATATAATATAATATAATATAATATAATATAATATAATATAATATAATATAATATAATATAATATAATATAATATAATATAATATAATATAATATAATATAATATAATATAATATAATATAATATACAGTAATATAATATACAGTAATATAATATACAGTAATATAATATACAGTAATATAATATAATATAATATAGTCTCGTCCCTGACATTGCCACTCACGCGCAGTCATTAAAGCAGTGGTCCCCAACGTTTTTTCCACCAGGGACCAGTTTCAGCAAGACAATTTTTCTATGGCCCAGTGGGAGCGGAAAGGGGCGTGGTTGGGGGTGGGATTAAGCATGGGGGTGCTGGTCCTCCCCGCCCCTCTTTCCCGCCATCGTCCTGTGGCCGGCAGAACCTGCCTCCCAAGCCCTCTTGCCCAGCGGGAGCTAAGCGCTGGAGAGAGGGGGTCAGGCTGGCCCTCCTGCCTCCCCCCAGCCAAAAACGCAAAAGCGCCCCGCGGCAGAAGCCAAAAGAGGCTTGAGCCTCTCGGTCCTTCCCGCCCCTCTGTCCCATCCATCGTCCTGTGGCCAGCAGAACCTGCCTCCTGAGGCCTCTTGCCCGGCGGGAGGCGAAGCGCTGGAGGGAGGGGGTGGCGGCATGAGGGCCGGCAGCTGCTGACTCCACGGACCGGTGCAACATGCCCCGCGGCCCGGTACTGGTCCGCGGCCCGGTGATTGGGGACCCCTGCATTAAAGCATTAGAGTTGTTAAAAAAATTGCAGCCCACCACTCGGGGGAAGAGAATATTAAATATGCAAGCCTCCCTGGATTGTTATAAAAATAATAAAGGTGGGATAGAAACGACATAAATATAATGGCCAGAAGCCACAGAATTCAAAATGGGTGCTATCCATTTAAGAGGGGAGCTCTCCAGTTTGGGTGTCTACTTATCTTTTTTTCCTAGTCCAAGGCTGAAAATTAATCTCCTGTTTGCAATTCGCAAGGAACTTGTGTACGTTTGCTTAAGCAGTAAGACTTAAGATTTCTGTAAAGCCTCTTTTGAGTACTCTAAAGCTCCTTTGCTAAATTCATGGACAGATCTGTGTTGTGTTTTTTTTTTAAAGTTGTGTTTTGGAAGTGAATTGCCCTTGTATTTTCCATTACGATTTGTTACACGGGCGAGCCAGATCAGTGTTTCTCAACTTATAAGACTTGTGGACTTCAACTCCCAGAATTCCCTAATCGGCTTTTGCTGGCTGGGGAATTCTGGGAGTTGAAGTCCACACGGCTTCAAGTGACCCAGGTTGCGAAACACTGAGAAGGAGGAGGAGGAGAGGAATAGTAGTAAACAAACAACAAACATTCACTTCTTAGTCAAATCTATACACTGACATTTATTTATTTACAGTATTTTATTTATTAATTGAACTTATATGCTGCCCCTCTCCGTGGACTCGGAGCGGCTTACAACATTTTGATAAAAGGATACAATATATAAAACATTTCCAAGCCAATTAATCAAATAGTTAAGTTAAAAATTATCTTAAAAACTAAACATTTAAAATCAAACCTCTTTTGTCCTGGAAGAACTTGGAGATTGCATCCAGTTGCACGCTTACCTCCACATAACACATTAGTTACATTAATACTAACCTCTAAAGCAGTGGTTCTTAACCTGGGGGTCGGGACCCCTTTGGGGGGGTCGAATGACCATTTCACAGGGGTCGCCTAAGACCATGGTGTTAGGAACTAAAGCTTCTATTCTGGCACCTTGGAACATATTTTTACAATCTGACCAATCAGGCGTTTACAGTGGGGGTGTCCCTCTGACCTTCCTACCAATCAGCTTCAAGCTCTGTTGGAAGAATTGGCGCTAGACTTATGATTGGGGGTCACCTGGAACTGTATTTTTAATTTTTTTTAATAAAAGTAAACTTTATTTAAACACACAAAACGCAATCAAACTCACACAGAAAAGAAACGGAAAACATTAAAATAAAAGTTGGGGACATTTTTGTGACGTGCCTGTAGTACAAATCTAATGGTGCTTATTTACTATTATACAGTGTTCCCTCGATTTTCGTGGGGGATGCGTTCCGAGACCGCCCGCGAAAGTCAATTTTCCGCGAAGTAGAGATGCGGAAGTAAATGCACCATTTTTGTCTATGAACAGTATCACAAGCCATCCCTTAACACTTTAAACCCCTAAATTACCATTTCCCATTCCCTTAGCAACCATTTACTCACCATTATTACTGGTACTCACCATTGAATAAGACACTTAGTGATCCTGATATTTATAAACATAGCTATATATTAACAATAATTATTTTTTTTGTTATTTATTTGCAAAAAATATTAATTTGCCGATGATGTATGATGTCATCGGGCGGGAAAAACGGTGGTATAGAAAAAAAAACCCCGCAAAGTATTTTTTAATTAATATTTTTTGAAAAACCGTGGTATAGGCTATTCGCGAAGTTTGAACCTGCGAAAATCGAGGGAACACCGTATATTTATTTATTTATTTATTTATTTATCTATTTATCTATTTATTTATCTATCTATCTATCTATCTATCTATCTATCTATTTATTTATTTATTTATTTATTTATTTATTTATTCATTCATTCATTTATTTATTTATTAGATTTGTATGCTGCCCCTTTCCGTGCACTCGGGGCGGCTCACAGCACAATAAAACAATTCATAACAAATCTAATAATATACAATTTAAAATTTAAAATACAAATCTACAAATCTACAAATCTCTACAGCCTACAAATCTTTAATTTTTTGACTCAAGCCCTCCCTGAGGAGCTGTATTAAGGGGTCGCAGCATTTGAGAACCACTGCTCTAAAGTTAACCTCCGTTAATCAAAAAGCAAAGCACGGGCTATATACCCAAACGCATCATCTTCCTGTTGTGACCTGGGACCAACAGCATCGTCAGACAATCTGCTGGGCTGCTCAATCTGCTGGGCTGCTCCCTTTTAATATAGTGTGTAGTGCGCGAATCCAGCCAATGGGACTTCCCATTACGTCTGATTTGTGCTTGGACTTCGCCTTGCGCTTAGCATACTTCACGCTAATTAAGGCGGCAATCCTAAATTGCACCAGGGAGCCGGTCCATTAAACTGGTTGGGTTTCCTTTGAGAATACATGCTTAAGCTTTTGCCAGCCTCATCGCTTGGAGCCTATTTAGAGGATGGTTATACAATTCCTGGTCCCGTGCTGGCTCAGGAATTCTGGGAATTGAAGTTCCCCCAAGTCGCAAAGGGGGCCATTATAGCTCCTCGCCTTTAGGTTCTGCAAGGCCTCTTCCGCTCTTCCCCATTCCTGTCTAGATCCAGTCTGAAAAAATGAAGAATCATTAATCATTCATTCATTCATTCATTCACTCACTCACTCACTCACTCACTCACTCACTCATTCACTCACTCACTCACTCACTCACTCACTCACTCATTCATAGAAACATAGAAGACTGACGGCAGAAAAAGACCTCATGGTCCATCTAGTCTGCCCTTATACTATTTCCTGTATTTTATCTTACAATGGATATATGTTTATCCCAGGCATGTTTCAATTCAGTGACTGTGGATTTACCAACCACGTCTGCTGGACGTTTGTTCCAAGGATCTACTACTCTTTCAGTAAAATAATATTTTCTCATGTTGCCTTTGATCTTTCCCCCAACTAACTTCAGATTGTGTCCCCTTGTTCTTGGGTTCCCTTTCCTATTAAAAACACTTCCCTCCTGAACCTTATTTAACCCTTTAACATATTTAAATGTTTCGATCATGTCCCCCCTTTTCCTTCTGTCCTCCAGACTATACAGATTGAGTTCATGAAGTCTTTCCTGATACGTTTTATACATTCATTCATTCATTCATTCATTCATTCATTCATTCATTCATTCATTCAATTTGACTTCTATGCCACCCAATCCCGAAGGACTCAGGATGGCTTAGAACAATATAAAAATGCAAATAACAGTGGTACCTCTACTTATGAACTCAATTCATTCCTGGTTCTTAAGCGTGGAACTCATTACCGGACTCCATAGTGTCATCCCCAAACCCACAACACTTTACCCTTAGATTATCTACGGTTGACCTCTCCAGATTCCTAAGAGGTCAGTAAGGGGTGAGTACAAGTGCACTAGAGTGCCTTCCGTCCCCTGTCCTATTGCTCTCCTATATCTCCTATACCTTTCTTCTATTCCTATATCTCTTCTTCTATTCTTTCATTGATATGTTCTATTACTTTATCTTCTTTTCTATTATTTCTTAGATATATTTTACTATGAGTATCTCCTCTATAACCTCCATCATGTATTTTACTATGTGTATATAGATATATACCCACTAAAACCCTCATTGTGTATTGGACTAGATAGATAGATAGATAGATAGATAGATAGATAGATAGATAGATAGATAGATAGATAGATAGATAGATAAATACTTTCCATCCGTTGTTTCTTCTCCTGCCTTCTGGTGCTTTGGAAAATAACTCCCTTCTATTCTTTCTGGCAGCTGCTCAAATATTGAAATATGCTATTATGTCACCCCTAGTCCTTCTTTTCACAAGACTACACATATGGCTGCTCATGTGAGTGTTTAAGAGGGGTCACAGGTTTTAAATCCAGACGTTTGCAAAACCTGGATTCAAACGCATACAAACATTTGTTTTAACTAGTTACTATCTCGGAAGAATGTATGAATTAGACTCTTTCAATTGTAGCAGGTTTTTTTTTAAAGGTAATAGAACCGTAATAATGAGGTACAAGGAGTATTTGTTTAGCAACTTTATTGGGACATTATTTGTTTATTTACAAAATGTGTTTGGCGTCCATTTCGTATCCAACAGTTCTGGGTGGGCTTAGGAATGAAGTAAGTAAAACGGTGCTTAGGTTCCAGCCTCAGCTTTGCTTTGCTTTGCTTTGCTTTGCTTTGTTTTACTGAGCTGCAAAGGTCATAAAATGGGGACATTGGTTATAAAGGTACCGTTTTCATCACAATCGTTAATTGTGAACAGTCAGTTAAATGAGGACTAGTGTTGGTCATGACCTTTAAAGCCCTACATGGCTTTGGACCAGACTACCTCCGGAACCGCCTGCTACCGCACGAATCCCAGCGACCGATAACGTCCCACCGAGTTGGCCTTCTCCGGGTCCCATCGACTAAACAATGTCGTTTGGCGGGCCCCAGGGGAAGAGCCTTCTCTGTGGCGGCCCCGGCCCTCTGGAACCAACTCCCTCCGGAGATTAGAATTGCCCCCACCCTCCCTGTCTTTCGTAAACTACTCAAGACTCACTTATACCGCCAGGCATGGGGGAGTTGAGATATTCCTTTCCCCTAGGCCATTACAAGTTATGCATGGTATGTTTGTGTGTATGTTTGGTTTTATAATAAGGGTTTTTAGTTGTTTTATTATTGGATTGTCACATGCTGTTTTTATCATTGTTGTTAGCCACCCCGATTCTACGGAGAGGGGCGGCATACAAATCCAATAAATTATTATTATTATTATTATTATTATTATTATTATTATTATTATTACTTGTTCTCATGTTGGCAGATCATGTTCTACAGAGGAACTGGGCCCATTAACCTGGGTTTAAGACTGTATGTGAATCCAATACCCATGCGAATCCTGGGAAGACCCTTCTATATTGGTCTCTGGGGGAATGGATGCCCTTAAAATAATCCTGGTTTGTAAATACTGTACACTGCTCAAAAAAAATAAAGGGAACACTCCAAGAACACATCCTTCATCTGAATGAATGAAATATTCTCATTGAATACTTTGTTCTGTACAAAGTTAAATTGTGCTGACAACATGTGAAATTGATTGTCAATCAGTGTTGCTTCCTAAGTGGACAGTTTGATTTCACAGAAGTTTGATTTACTTGGAGTTATATTGTGTTAAGTGTTCCCTTTCTTTTTTTGAGCAGTATATTTAAGAGGGAGGAGAGGGACAAGATGATAATAATTATTTATTGGGAAAGCCGGAATCCAGTCATATATCTCTTCAGTCTCTCTCTTTTCTTCTTTCAATTTGTTTGCTTGCTTCTTTCCTTTGCTTCACTGATCTTTTATTCCATGAAGTGATTCTTAATTAATATAATTATTAATTAATATAATTATTAAGTGATTATATTAATTATTAAGTGATTCTTCTGTCGCGTGAATCCCAGCGACCGATTAGGTGCCACAGAGTTGGCCTTCTCCGGGTTCCATCGACTACACAATGTCGTCTGGCGGGTCCCAGGGGAAGAGCCTTCTCTGTGGCGACCCCGACCCTCTGGAACCAGCTCCCCCCTGAGATTAGAATTGCCCCCACCCTCCTTGCCTTTCGCAAACTCCTTAAAACCCACCTCTGCTGTCAGGCCTGGGGAAACTGAAATAACTTCCCCAGGCTTATATTATTTATTTATGGTGTGTTGTGTGCATGTTTTTAAATTATGGGATTTTAGTTTAAATTATTAGATTTGTATTACATTGTTTTGCCACTATTGTTGTGAGCCGCCCCGAGTCTACGGAGAGGGGCGGCATACAAATTTAAATAATAATAATAATAATAATAATAATAATAATAATAATAATAAATATAAAAGAAGTATTCTAGTTTGTTCTGGAGATTTTCTAGCCGATATTGAAGAAATTGGGATCAGAGAGAGAGAGATAATTGCTGTCTCTGAAAGCAAATACAGAATAAAAAGAGTTGGAAGGGACCTTGGAGGTTTTCTAGTCCAACCCCCTGTTCAAGCAGGAGATCTTATACCTGTGATGGCGAACCTATGGCACGCATGCCACGGGTGGTACATGGAGCCATATCTGAGGGCACCGAAACGTACTAAGTCAACTCCAGTGTACATGTGAATAGAATAGAATGGAATTTTATTGGCCATGTGTGATTGGACACACAAGGAATTTGTCTTGGTGCATATGCTCTCAGCGTACATAAAAGAAAAATATGCATTTGTCAAGACTCATTGTGGTACAACACTCAATGATTGTCATAGCAATGAAGAAACAATCAATATTAATAAAAAATTTAGGATGCAAGCAACAAGTGTTCGGAAACTTCAGATCGTGCAGAATGCAGCTGCGAGAGCAATCATGGGCTTCCCCAGGTATGCCCATGTTACACCAACACTCCGCAGTCTGTATTGGTTGCCGATCAATTTCCGGTCACAATTCAAAGTGTTGGTTATGACCTATAAAGCCCTTCATGGCATCGGACCAGAATATCTCCGGGACCGCCTTCTGCCGCACGAATCCCAGTGACCGATTAGGTCCCACAGAGTGGGCCTTCTCAGGGTCCCGTCGACTAAACAATGTCGGTTGGCGGACCCCAGAGGAAGAGCCTTCTCTGTGGCGGCCCCGACTCTCTGGAACCAGCTCCCCCCAGAGATTAGAACTGCCCCTACCCTCCTTGCCTTTTGTAAACTCCTCAAAACCCACCTTTGTCGGCAGACATGGGGGAACTGAGATATCTCCCCTGGGCCTATACAATTTATATATGGTATGTTTGTATGTATGTCTGCTTAATAATGGGGTTTTTAAAATATTTTAAATTGTAAATTATTAGATTTGTCATGAACTGTTTTTATGTGTTGTGAGCCGCCCCGAGTCTACGGAGAGGTGCGGCATACAAATCTAATAAATAATAATAATAATAATAATAATAATAATAATAATAATAATAATAATAATAATAATGTGACAGTCATACAGTAGTGTTTCCCAACCTTGGCAACTTGAAGATATTTGGACTTCAACTCCCAGAATTCCCCAAGTCCAAATATCTTCAAGTTGCCAAGGTTGGGAAACACTGCCATACCGTCCTAAGTGGGAGGAAAAGGATGATAGGAATGATGAGAAAAACTTGTAGAAATAGAAGTGCAGATTTAGTAAAAAGTCGGACAGAGTTGAGGGAATTCGCTGGCTGGGGAATTCTGGGAGTTGAAGTCCAAATATCTTCAAGTTGCCAAGCTTGGGAAACACTGCCCTACACCACCGTTAACTTCCACCACCACCACCACTGTTCAGGAGAGCCAAAAAAACCCCCTCCCAGCCCCTTCCTCCCTCCCAACCTGCACACTACTTTCGGTCTACAAATGGATCCAGCTCATTAATGCTATTCCCATGGCAACTCATTACGATGTCGAAGGAGGAGAGAGAAATTACCAAGAGATTTAAAGGAACAAAGTGTTCCTGGTCTGGTCCCTCTCCTGCCCCCCCTCAAACCCCATCTGTTTTGCCCAGGGGCTCCCTTCCCACCCCCAAGTCCTCTCTCTATCCCACCTGGGGCTCCTGTGCTCTGGATAAGCAGAAGAAACTGTTCTCTGCTCCGGTTCCCTTTCTGAAATCTTTAATCCAGTGTGTTTTTCAACCTTGGCAACTTGGAGGATGGGTGGGCTTCAATTCTCGGAATTCGGTGAGTTGAAGTCCACCGATCATAAGCTGCCAAGGTTGAGAAACATTGTCTTAATTGCTGCGTGTTGACCTGGTAGGAATTTAAAGTAGGGCTCGACTTAAAAGAGTTTATCTTCCTTCCTTCCTTCCTTCCTTCCTTCCTTCCTTCCTTCTCTCCCTTTCACTCCCTTTCTTTCTCTTCTCATTCCTTTCCTTTCTTTTCATTTCTCCTTCTCTCTCTCTTCTTTCTCTCCTTCCTTCCTTCCTTTCCCTACCTATCCTTTTATTTTCCCCTTCTCTTTCTACTCCGTTTTCCTTCTTTCTTTCCTTCTTTCCTTCCTTCTTTCCTTCCTTCCTTCTCTCCCTTTCACTCCCTTTCTTTCTCTTCTCATTCCTTTCCTTTCCTTTCTCTCTCTCTCTCTTCCTTCTCTCCTTCCTTCCTTCCTTTCCCTACCTATCCTTTTGTTTACCCCTTCTCTTTCTACTCTGTTTTCCTTCCTTCATTCCTTCTCTCCTTTTCACTCCCTTTCTTTCTCTTCTCCTTCCTTTCCTTTCTTTTCATTTCTCCTTCTCTCTCTCTCTTCCTTCTCTCCTTCCTTCCTTCCTTTCCCTACCTATCCTTTTGTTTTTCCCTTCTCTTTCTACTCTGTTTTCCTTCCTTCCTTCTCTCCCTTTCACTCCCTTTCTTTCTCTTCTTCCTTTCCTTTCTTTCTCCTTCTCTCTGTCTCTCTTCTTTCTCTCCTTCCTTCCTTCCCCTTCCCTTCTCTTCCTTTCCCCTTCCCTCTTTCTCTTCTTTTTCTTTTTTCTCTCCTCCCTTCCTCTTTTCATTTCCTTTCCTTTTCCCTTTCTCTCTCTATCTTTTCCCTTTCTCTCTTCTTTTTTCTTCCTTCCTTCCTTCCTTTCCTCTCTCCTTCTCTTTTCTCTCTCTCTTTCTCTTTCTCTCTCCCTTCTCTCCTCCCTTCTGTCTACTCAACCCAGGAAGAGGGCCCCTAAAAAGAGACAGTCTTCTGGGCTTCTCCTAACCTGAATCCAGAACCTGCCTCTTTCCTCCCCTGCCCTGGCAGCCTTGAAATCGGGGTCTCCCTTCCAGGCCCAGAGGGAAGGCTGCCAAACCAAGTCAGAGATGCCAAGGGAGAAAAGAACAGCCTGCCCTGCTCAGCTCTTTGAACGGAGTTGGTGAGCACCAAGCCAGCTCAGGAAGTTTTTGTGGCGTGAAGCAAAACACGGCGATGTGCTAATTGCTCCACATTGAGCTTCTGCTCAAAGAAGACTTCCATGCTCAAAGGTTGGGAGCCCTCAAGTGAAGAACCCTAGAGTGGAAGGGAGGGAGGGGAGGGAGGGAGGAAGGAAGGAAGGAAGGAAGGAAGGAAGGTATAGGAAGGAAGGCAAAGGAAGAAAGGGAAAAAAGAGAGGGAGAAAGGGAGACAAGGGGAGGGAGGGAGGAAGGGGCCAGAAGGCTCCGGATGAGTTTGTCTGGCAGCTAAGCTCATTAAAAGATAGTTAGAAGGTGTTAAACGGCATCCAAATCTTCTCAACTTTTATTCTGGGCCCTCCCTTTTCGCGGTTATTGTTTTACTTGGGTGGTTTTTAAACGGCGGCTTTCCGGGGATGAAGCGTGATCTGAGCATTGACAATAAATCAATTGCATTTCTTTAAAAAGGAAAATAAAGGGAAGGGGGACAATAGAAGACCCCCAATAGAAGAACCCATACCACATTTATGACATTAACACCCTCGAAAATGTCCAGAGATACTTCACCAGAAGAGCCCTTCACTCCTTTACCCGTAACAGAACACCCTACGAAACTAGACTTACAATCCTGGGCCTAGAAAGCTTAGAACTACGACGCCTTAAACATGATCTAAGTATTGCCCACAAGATCATATGCTGCAATGTCCTGCCTGTCAAAGACTACTTCAGCTTCAACCACAACAACACAAGAGCACACACAGCAGATTCAAGCTTAATATTAACCACTCCAATCCTGACTGTAAAACAATACGACTTTAGTAATCGAGTTGTTGAAGCGTGGAACTCATTACCGGACTCCATAGTGTCATCCCCTAACCCCCAATGTTTTACCCTTAGACTATCCACAGTTGACCTCTCCAGATTCCTAAGAGGTCAGTAAGGGGCGTACCTAAGCATACTGGAGTGCCTTCCGTCCCCTGTCCTATAGTCTCTCCTATATCTCATATATCTTCTCTACTATATCTCTATGAGCTTCATTGTGTATTGTTCTGTATTGGACAAAATAAATAGATTACATAGATAGATAGATAGATAGATAGATAGATAGATAGATAGATAGATAGATAGATAGATAGATAGATAGATAGATAGATAGGTGATAGATAGATAGACAGACAGACAGACAGACAGACAGATAAGATAGATAGATAAGATAGATGATAGATAGATAGATAGGTTAGATAGATAGATAGATAGATAGATAAGATAGATAAGATAGATAGATAAGATAGATTGATAGATAGATAGATAAGATAGATAAGATAGATAAGATTGATTGATAGATAGATAGATAGATAGATGATAGATAGATAGATAAGATAGGTTAGATAGGTTAGATATAGATAGATAGATAGATAGATAGATAGATAGATAGATAGATGATGATAGATAGATAGATGATAGATAGATAGATAGATAGATAGATAGATAAGATAAATAAGCTAGATAGATAAGATAGATAGATAGATAGATAGATAGATAGATAGATAGATAGATAGGTTAGATAGATAGGTAGATAGATAAGATAGATAGATAGATAGATAGATAAGATAGATAGATAGATAGATAGATAGATAGATAGATAGATAGATAGATAAAATAAAAACAATTGATTTGAAGGGAAGAAAAAAAACCCCATTAAGGATTACCAAAAAATAAAATAAAACCCCTGCAGATCCACAGTTGCACGCTTCTGCTTGAACACATCCCGGGCGTGTGTGGATCTCACGACAGTAAACAAAAAACACAAAGACGGAACTAAATGCAGGGGAGAAGTTAAACAGTTCCTTGGTTTGAATGCAGGCAAGTGAATCTAATGGGAAATAATTGCAGGACCCCGTCAGTCTGAAAGAGAAAAATAAGAACCGATTAAGGTAAGCGTCAATTACTTTGTCGGGCGAGGAAGGCCCCCCCCCCCTCCCTTCCTCAATTACTCTCCCAGTCACACTGGGAAAGACGAGGAGGACAAACCTGGTATCTTGATAAACAGAAGGCAATAAAAATCTGAGTATCATTTGGGGTGGATGAGATCCGAAGAAATTGCTGCTTTCTTTTCTTGTATTATTTTTTTCCCCCCACTTTGAAACCTTTATAATTGTTGTCGCTTTCATCTCCCTTTCTGAAGAGTTTCTTTAACAGGATTCTTGAAAGGGAAACGGACCGGAACTGTGCACAAGGCACTTCTTGCTTGCCTGGGTTTTGAAAAAAAAAACCACTTCAAGCTTGAGTTCTCCTTTGCTTTTTCTTCCCTGGGTGGCCGAGATCTTGCTTAGAAACATAGAAACATAGAAGTCTGACGGTCCATCTAGTCTGCCCTTATACTATTTCCTGTATTTTATCTTAGGATGGATCTATGTTTATCCCAGGCATGTTTAAATTCAGTGACTGTGGATTTATCAACCACGTCTGCTGGAAGTTTGTTCCAAGGATCTACTACTCTTTCAGTAAAATAATATTTTCTCATGTTGCTTTTGATCTTTCCCCCAACTAACTTCAGATTGTGTCCCCTTGTTCTTGTGTTCACTTTCCTATTAAAAACACTTCCCTCCTGGACCTTATTTAACCCTTTAATATATTGAAATGTTCTATCATGTCCCCCCTTTTCCTTCTGTCCTCCAGACTATGCAGATGGAGTTCATGAAGTCTTTCCTGATACGTTTTATGCTTAAGACCTTCCACCATTCTTGTAGCCCATCTTTGGACCCGTTCAATTTTGTCAATATCTTTTTGTAGGTGAGGTCTCCAGCTTTTTTTTAATTTCATGCCGAAGCTGGGTCCGGCAAATTGCAGAGTTCCCGCAAAGGCACAACTCTTGTTTTAAATGGTTTGGCTACAGCCAAGATGCGTTTCTGCCAGGTGAAATTTATTTATTTATTCATTCATTCATTCATTCATTCATTCATTCATTCATTCATTCATTCATTCAATTTTTATGCCGCCCTTCTCCTTAGACTCAGGGCGGCTTACAACATGTTAGCAACAGCACTTCTTAACAGAGCCAGCATATTGCCCCCACAATCCGGGTCCTCATTTTACCCACCTCGGAAGGATGGAAGGCTGAGTCAACCTTGAGCCGGTGATGAGATTTGAACCGCTGACCTTCAGATCTACAGTCAGCTTCAGTGGTCTGCATTACAGCACTCTGCCTGCTGCGCCACCCCGGCTCTTAACAACTCATACAACCTCACATGGTGGCCAGATCTCGGCAGGCAAGATAATAGAATAGCAGAAGAATTGGAAGGGGGCTTGGAGGTCTTCTAGTCCAACCCCTGCTCAGGCAGGAAACCCTATACCAGAGATGTCAAGCTGCGGCGATTTATTTAACAGTGAAGTCAGTGAAGCAGTGGAAGTGATGTGCCGGTGCCTGGAGGCTGTTGGGGTCTGGATGGGTGTCAACAGACTCAAACTCAACCGTGATAAGACGGAGTAGCTGTGGGTTCTGCCTCCCAGGGACAATTCCATCTGTCCGTCCGTTACCCTGGGGGGGGGAGTCATTGACCCCCTCAGAGAGGGTCTGCAACTACATAAGTGCACTGGTGTGCCTTTCGTCCCCTGTCCAATTGTCTTTCCTTTCTTTCTCCTATCATATATATTCTCTTCCTTTCATATATCCTCTCCTCTAAATTCACGTTTACCCTTATATATATTACCACATGTCTATTTTTCTTCCTATGTATTGTGTATTGGACAAATGAATAAATAAATAAATAAAATAAACTTGGGCGTCCTCCTCGATCCACAGCTCACATTAGAGAAACATCTTTCAGCTGTGGCGAGGGGGGCGTTCGCCCAGGTTTGCCTGGTGCACCAGTTGCGACCCTATTTGGACCGGGAGTCACTGCTCACAGTCACTCATGCCCTCATCACCTTGAGGCTCGACTATTGTAATGCTCTCTACATGGGGCTACCTTTGAAAAGTGTTCGGAAACTTCAGATCGTGCAGAATGCAGCTGCGAGAGCTATCATGGGCTTTCCTAAATATGCCCATGTCACACCAACACTCCGCAGTCTGCATTGGTTGCAGATCAGTTTCCGGTCACAATTCAAAGTGTTGGTTATGACCTATAAAGCCCTTCATGGCACTGGACCAGGATATCTGCGAGACCGCCTTCTGCCGCACGAATCCCAGCGACCGGTTAGGTCCCACAGAGTTGGCCTTTTCTGGGTCCCGTCAACTAAACAATGTCATTTGGCGGGACCCAGGGGAAGAGCCTTCTCTGTGGCGGCCCCGGCCCTCTGGAACCAACTCCCCCCAGAGATCAGAAATGCCCCAACCCTCCTTGCCTTTCGTAAACTTCTCAAAACACACCTCTGCCGTCAGGCATGGGGGAATTGAAATATCTTCCCCAAGCCTATATTTATTTATTTTATTTATTTATTTATTAGTTGGACTTGTATGCCGCCCCTCTCCGAAGACTCAGGGCAGCTCACAACAAGTAAAAACAGTCACAACAATCCAATTAATTAAAATATTTAACGATTTAAGAAAACCCCATGTAATAGCAAACACACACACAAGCATACCATGTATAATTAACATGCCCAGGGGAGATGTTTAGTTTCCCCATGCCTGACGGCAAAGGTGAGTCTTAAGGAGTTTTCGGAAGGCAGGAAGAGTAGGGGCAGTTCTAATCTCCGGGGGGAGTTGGTTCCAGAGAGCCGGCGCCGCCACAGAGAAGGCTCTTCCCCTGGGACCCGCCAACCGGCATTGTTTAGTTGACGGGACCCGGAGAAGGCCCACTCTGTGGGACCTAATCGGTCGCTGGGATTCGTGCGGCAGCAGGCGGTCTCGGAGATATTCTGGTCCGATGCCAGAAGGGCTTTAAAGGTGATAACCAACACTTTGAATTGTGACCGGAAATTGATCGGCAGCCAATGCAGACTGCGGAGTGATGGTGAAACATGGACGTACCTAGGGAAGCCCATGACTGCTCTCGCAGCTTCATTCTGCACGATCTGAAGTTTCCGAACACTTTTCAAAGGTAGCCCCATGTAGAGAGCATTACAGTAGTCGAACCTCGAGGTGATGAGGGCATGAGTGACTGTGAGCAGTGAGTCCCGGTCCAAATAGGGCCGCAACTGGTGCACCAGGCGAACCTGGGCAAACGCCCCCCTCGCCACAGCTGAGAGATGGTTTTCTAATGTGAGCTGTGGATCGAGGAGGACGCCCAAGTTGCGGACCCTCTCCAAGGGGGGGGTCAATAATTCCCCCCCCCCAGGGTAATGGACGGACAGATGGAATTGTCCTTGGGAGGCAAAACCCACAGCCACTCCGTCTTATCCGGGTTGAGTTTGAGTCTGTTGACACCCATCCAGGCCCCAACAGCCTCCAGGCACCGGCACATCACTATATAATTTATGAATGGTGTGTTGTTTTTTAAATAATGGGTTTTTAACTTCGTATTATTAAATTTGTATTGTACATTGTTTCTATCACTGCGATGAGCCGCCCTGAGTCTGCGGAGAGAGGCGGCATACAAATTAAATAAGT
Source organism: Erythrolamprus reginae (assembly GCF_031021105.1). Classification (NCBI taxonomy): domain Eukaryota; kingdom Metazoa; phylum Chordata; class Lepidosauria; order Squamata; family Dipsadidae; genus Erythrolamprus; species Erythrolamprus reginae. Next base: position 6,233,772 of record NC_091960.1, read on the forward strand.
AAGTAAGTAAGTAAGTAAGTAAGTAAGTAAGTAAGTAAGTAAGTAAGTAAGTAAGTAAACAAGTAAGCAAGCAAACAAACAAACAAACAAACAAACAAACAAATAAATAAATAAAAACACATTGGCAAGAAAATGCCAGGGTTTTGATCCAAGGTACCAAAATGACAAGAAAGCAAAGCAATAGAAAGCTACAGTGATAAAACACAAGAGGACTCAAAATGAATTCTGGCTTTTTATGGATCACCTTACCAGCAGTCCCACAAGGAATCCATGTTTGGAAGCAACTCCAACACCAACCTGAACCTGTTTTCTCTAACACGCTGGCTTCTTTTTGGCAAAACGCCGGAGACGCAGTGTAGTCAACATCCTTAAACTGCAATCAGGCCCCCCAAACCCTCTTGAGTTTCTGTTTTATTTGGCTTGGAAAACCCGCAGGCAGGACGGCTGTGAAAAACCCTGCAGAGCGCAGGTGTTATTTAGACGCCCAATTTTCTTGTGGTTGATTGTAGATCGCTATGTGGCCTGTCCGAGGCGATGAGCCACGTTCCGATGCCTTTGGAGCTGTTTTGTTCTTCTTTGATTTTGCGACGTCCAAGGGGGAAGCATTGATAGGGGAAAAACAACGACATTTTCAGTCCGAATGGTGAATCATAGCTCTGCGAGAGGTGTTGTTGAACGCTGCCATTCCCTCTTATTTTTGTTTTGACGGTGCGTTATTTGCATATTCTGTGCCGTACGCAATTATGGCACTAATGTGGAGAGAAGTCAATTGGCTTTGTCCTCTTAAACCAGCCAAGCCCTTCCGCCCATAAACAACTTAACCTGCTACTGGACCTTCAGCCTCATTTGCAGGTGCTAGAGGATGGCCCCATTGTCCTCTCATTAAGGACAATGGCCGTTGACCACGTGCAGAAGGCTCTTCCATCAGTACAGAGGAGCTGACACTATTGATTGCCTGCTGATGTTCATGTCCAGTTAGTGAGTCTTTGCAATCAATTGTTTCGCAGCAAAACTGGCCCAGGTGAACCCTACGCTGAAGAAGGAGTCCGATTCTAGCTTCTGTTCTTATCTTTGTAGATGTGACTTCTGGTGGATTTCTGTCAAGCTCCGAAACTCAAGAAAGACAGAATTACTTAAGGGAGGTTCCTTCCCTACAGAAGTGTTTCTCAAATAGTGGGGCCGGTCCCCTTGGGTTGGGGGGCAGAGCAAGGCCAGGGGAGGCATGTGGTCCTGGGGAATGTGCTTTATTATTATTATTATTATTATTATTATTATTATTATTATTATTAATTAGATTTGTATGCCGCCCATCTCCGAAGACTCGGGGCAGCTAACAACAATATAAAAAGACAATGTAAACAAATCTAATATTAAAAACAATCTAAAAAACCCCAATTTAAAAAACCACTCATACATACAAGCATACCATGTATAAATTTTATAAGCCTAGGGGGAAGAGAAATTTCAATTCCCCCATGCCTGATGACAGAGGTGGGTTTTAAGGAGCTTGCGAAAGGCAAGGAGGGTGGGGGCAACTCTGATATCTGGGGGGAGCTGGTTCCAGAGGGCCAGGGCCGCCACCGAGAAGGCTCTTCTCCTGGGTCCCGCCAAACGACATTGCTTAGTCCAGTGTTTCCCAACCTTGGCAACTTGAAGCTATTTGGACTTCAACTCCCAGAATTCCCCAGCCAGCATTTGCTGGCTAGGGAACTCTGGGAGTTGAAGTCCAAATAGCTTCAAGTTGCCAAGGTTGGGAAACACTGGCTTAGTCGACGGGACCCGGAGAAGGCCAACTCTGTGGGACCTAACCGGTCGCTGGGATTCGTGTGGCAGAAAGCAGTCCTGGAGATATTCTGCCACAGAGAGTAGGGTATTTTGCACCAAACAATAGCACTCAGCACAGAATAGGAGATATGAAGGAGATAACAAACTCTTAAGAGACACCATGGAAAAACATTTAAAAGATGAAAAGAGAGGAGGAGAGAGACGGAGATAATGAGACAAACGTAAATCTCTCAAAAGCTAAGACGAGAAAATAGGATGAAGCGTATGTAGCACTTGGCTTCACTCTGACTGCGGTGGGAGACGAGGAAAGACCGCTATGTTTACTGGGTCTAAAAATGTTGGCAGCGGACAGCAGGAAGCCAAATAAATTATGGTGTCACTCAATGAATGAATGATCTGAGATCTTCTTCCCAACCAAACTATGGAAATTTAGCTTTCTCTTGGTCCTTAGGTATTGCTGTGAGCCGCCCCGAGTCTATGGAGAGGGGCGGCATACAAATCTAATAAATAAATAAATAAAATAAATTTAACAACTGTTTGGCTTAGCAACGAGACGTCTGTGGCTCAAGTGCAGTCCTACATCCAGGACTACCTGTAGACACATTCCATGATGGTTGACCCCAAGGAGTATCGCTTATCTTCTTCCTTAGGGGGTCCTTTGCAACTGTCCCTGCCGGATTTGCCCATGAATCCTGGTGTGGCTTCGATCTAAAGCTTGTTGAGTGCCAGATAGCTTTGGCCAAGAACAACAGATGGTCTTAATCCAGGGAAATGTCCAAGGCCCATTAAAAGCTGAAGGATTCCAGCCAGGTCTTAATAGGCATGGCATATCCCAGAGACAGCTGTGAATGGTCTATAGAGCTAGGGATGCTACTGCACTTTGGTGCTACTGCAGCCAAAATATTGAGAAAGATGTGTTTGGTCTTCTGCCTCATTTTCTCCAACTGGATCCACACATTTTTAAAAAAATAATAATAATATGTATTTATTATTTTTTCCCCTTTTTTAAAAGTACATAGTCATATTTACAGATGAATCTACATCGTATATACATTCCTATCGACATTGTCTTCTAATTACTTTTAGATTTCTTGATGTTTTATGTCAATGCTTCTTTTAAGTTTCTTTTTTTTTGTCCATTGGTACCATTTTGCCCAGGTTTCTTAATAGTCCGATTCTTTTTGATTATTAAGTTCCATTGTCAATCTGTCCATCTCTGCACAGTCGTATATTTTCTTGATGATCTCATTGTCTTCAGGTATTTGCGGATTTTTCCAGTTCTGTGCAAATACAATCCTTGCAGCTGTTGTAATATGCAAGCTTAAATATTTTACATTTTTAGAATAGTTACCTCTCATAATACCCAATAGAAAAAATTCTATTTTTGTATTTGTTATTTGACACAACCAATTATTTATTTTTTTCCAGTATTTTCTTGTCTCTGGACATAACCACCATAGGTGAAAGAAGGTGCCTTGAGTGTTTTTACATTTCCAACACGTTGGGCTGTAATTTTTGTGCATTTTAGCTGGTCTTTTGGGTGGAAGATGCCAACGGTATAGCACATTTTTTGATCCTGCCGTGTTTGTTGCACCCCCTTAAGTCTGCTCTCTCCCCTCCCTCCCATGAAAGGCCAGGAACTGCCATAGAACAGCAGGGAGCCTTTGAACCTCTTCCAGTGGTGCCACTAAAAAACAGAGGTTTAATTTTGCTTAGAATTAGTTACCGTATTTTTTGGAGTATAAGACGCACTTTAATTTTTGGGGAGGAAAATTGGGAAAAGGATCTGCTTACCAGGTATTCATCTGGCTAGCGTCCTTAGTCTGGTCAGCTTCAGCACATTATTTTATCCCCTGGTTAGGGCTTTTAAAAAAAACTTTATTCAGAGAGTAACAATGAAAGAGCTTGCACGCCAGTAAGAGCTGGGAACATCATTATCTCATAGAAAGAAACTTTTGGAGCAAGTAGAGCAATGAAAAAAAACCTGCAAAGACTTTACTGCAGTTTAATGTTTCCAAATGTAAAATTATGCACTTGGGCAAAAGGAATCCTCAATCTGAGTATTGTATCGGCAGTTCTGTGTTAGCAAAAACTTCAGAAGAAAATGATTTAGGGGTAGAGATTTCTGACAGTCTCAAAATGGGTGAACAGTGCAGTCAGGCGGTAGGGAAAGCAAGTAGGATGCTTGGCTGCATAGCTAGAGGTATAACAAGCAGGAAGAGGGGGATTATGATCCTGCTACATAGATCACTGGTGGTGAGACCCCATTTGGAATACTGTGTTCAGTTCTGGAGACCTCACCTACAAAAAGATATTGACAAAATTGAAGGGGTCCAAAGACGGGCTACAAGAATGGTGGAAGGTCTTAAGCATAAAACGTATCAGGAAAGACTTCATGAACTCAATCTGTAGAGTCTGGAGGACAGAAGGAAAAGGGGGGACATGATCGAAACATTTAAATATGTTAAAGGGTTAAATAAGGTCCAGGAGGGAAGTGTTTTTAATAGGAAAGTGAACACAAGAACAAGGGGACACAATCTGAAGTTAGTTGGGGGAAAGATCAAAAGCAACGTGAGAAAATATTATTTCACTGAAAGAGTAGTAGATCCTTGGAACAAACTTCCAGCAGACGTGGTTAGTAAATCCACAGTAACTGAATTTAAACATGCCTGGGATAAACCATATATCCATCCTAAGATAAAATACAGAAAATAGTATAAGGGAAGACTAGATGGATCATGAGGTCTTTTTCTGCCGTCAGATTTCTATGTTTCTAAGACTTAGGGCTTGGAAAACATTCTTTGCAGAGAGTAACTATGAAAGAGCTTGCAAGCTGGTAAGAGCTGGGAACATGGTTAGAACCTGGTTAGGGCTGGAAAGAAATTTATTCAGAGCAAGTAGAGCAGTGAACAAAAAACCTGCAAAGACTTAGGGCTTGGAAAACATTCTTTGCAGAGAGAAATAATGAAAGAGCCTGCAAGTTAAGAGCTAGTTAGCAGCTAGTTAGAGCTGGAAGAAAAAAAAGCTACATTCAGAGTATAAGACGCACTCATCACTGGCTGGGGAATTATGGGAGTTGAAGTCCATCCATTTTAAAGTTGCCAAGGTTGGAGACCCCTGCGGTAGGAGATCAAGTGTCCGCAGAAAGCAGGGACAGCTTTTGGGAGATGTCGCTGCAGGTCAAGAGGAAGGACATTTTGGGTGTCCTTGGTGTATCTGATTTGCTTTCGGAGCTCAAAATGCACAGCACATCCAAGAAGTGAGTTGTAGGAGAGTGTTGAGTTTTGTGCCCTGGCAACGATGGTGATACCAGCTGCCCAAGCAACATTTCCAGTGATGGATGGAGCCCGAGGCCCAGAACAAAAGGGGACCCATTGTTCCCTTTGCAGCTACAAAAAGCCTTGCTTTCCTCTCCCTTCTCCTTCAAACATTGTTCCTTTTCGTGCACTGGTGGAGATTGTTTTGATGTGTGTTTTGCGGTGACCCGAGGTCTTAAGGCCGAGCTCACAAATTGCAGAGAGCAGGAAGAAGATCAGGAGATCTTTCTATTTTCTTCAGCTCCGTGCCTGTTCATTTACTGCCCGGCATTAAGCCAGCAGATATACAGTGATACCTTGTCTTAGAAACTTAATTGGTTCCGGGATGAGGGTCTTAAGGTGAAAAGTTTGTAAGACGAAACAATGTTTCTCATAGGAATCAATGGAAAAGCGATGAATGCGTGCAAGCCCAAAATCCACCCCTTTTGCCAGCCGAAGCGCCTGTTTTTGCTCTGCTGGGATTCCCCTGAGGCTCCCCTCCATGGGAAACCCCACCTCCAGACTTCTGTGTTTTTGCGATACTGCAGGGGAATCCCAGCATCGCAAAAATGAGCGCTTCGCTGGGAACGGAAGTCTGGAGGTGGGGTTTCCCAGCGAGGGGAGCCTCAGCGAAATTGCAGCATCGCAAAAACATGGAAGTCCTCGAAACCCCACCTCCGGACCTCTGTGTTTCTGCGATGCTGCAATTTCACTGAGGCTCCCCTCGTTAGGAAACCCCACCTCCGGACTTCCGTTGCCAGCGAAGCGCCTGTTTTTGCGATGCTGGGATTCCCCTGCTGGGATTCCCCTGAAGCATCGCAAAAACACTGAAGTCCGGAGGTGGGGTTTCTCAGGGGAATCCCAGCAGCATAAAAACGGGTGCTTCGCTGGCAACGGAAGTCCGGAGGCGGGGCATCCCAGCTGCGGCGGTGGGTTTGTAAGGTGAAAATAGTTTGTAAGAAGAGGCAAAAAAATCTTAAATCCCAGGTTTGTATCTCGAAAAGTTTGTATGACGAGGCGTTTGTAAGACGAGGCATCACTGTATAGGGTGGAGAGGAAAACCGTCCATTCCTGGACAACTAATCAAGGAGAGAAGCAACCTATGAGAAATTTCCTAACCGTGAGAACAATTAAACAGTGGAGCAGCTTGCCACTTGAAGTTGTAAATGCTCCAACAATGAAAGCTTTTAAGAAGATATCGGACATCCATTTGGGTGAAATAATTTTATTGATTGATTGATTGATTGATTGGATTTTTATGCCGCCCCTCTCCGAAGACTCGGGGCGGCTTACATCCTATTAAAACAGTGGGTTTCAGTAAGATTAAATCCAATTAAATTAAAATTGCATAACTATCAATCGCACCCATTTGTATAGCAACCATACAGTCATTCGTTGACCAAGGGCTAAGGTCTAATTAGCCCATGCCTGGTGACATAAACAAGCCTTAAGACTCTTGTGGAAGGCGAAGAGGGTGGGGCCAGTGCGAATTGTCAGAAATTAAAAATCCCTAGGTAACATCATAATGCAGAAAGTAGGCCTCAGGTAAGAATGCTGAGTCATCCAGAGGCAGTTGAGCATGCAGCAACCTAGCAGTTATGTGAAAAGTATTTAACTAGGCAAGAGCTCCCTGTTCTTTCTCTCTGTCTGTTCGCTGTTGGCTGTGTGCTGTTGCTCTTCATGGAAGTAGAGAATTTGAAGAAGCTGTAAAGCTGTAAAGTTGGTTCCTGTGAGTTATTGAACTAAGATAGTTGCAGCAAGGTACTAGTAAGATACTAGTTTATTGTATGTACCGTATAGACCAGGGGTGGGCAATTAATTTTGCCATGGGGCCGCATGAGAAATTGGGATGGTTTTAGAGGGCTGGACTAATATAATTAACTCAGTTCTACCCAATACTGCATATACTATTTATATAATATATGATGGCAGAGGTGGGTTTTAAGGAGTTTACGAAAGGCAAGGAGGGTGGGGACAATCCTAATCTCCGGAGGGAGCTGGTTCCAGAGGGTCGGGGCCACCACAGGGAAGGCTCTTCCCCTGGGTCTCGCCAGACGACATTGTTTAGTCGACGGGACCCAGAGAAGGCCAACTCTGTGGGAGCTGACTGGTCGCTGGGATTCGTGCGGCAGAAGGCGGTCCCGGAGATATTCTGGTCCGATGTAGTAGTAGTAGTATAGAGAAGTAAATATATTTTTCCACAACTTTTATTATTTATTTGTTTGTTTGTTTGTTTATTTATTTATTCATTTGTCCAATACACAAATACATAGGAAGAAAAATAGACATGTAGTAATATATATAAGGGTAAAGTGAACTTAGAGGAGAGGATATATGAAAGAAAGAAAATATATATGATAAGTGAGAGAAAGGAAAGACAATTGGACAGGGGACGAAAGGCACACCAGTGCACTTATGTACGCCCCTTACTGGCCTCTTAGGAACCTGGAGAGGTCAATTGTGGAGAGTCTAAGGGAGAAGTGTGTTGGGGGTTAGGTGTTGACACAATTGAGTCCAGCAATGAGCTCCACGCTTCGATAACTCGATTGTTGAAATCATATAACTTCCTACTGCTTCTGGGTTTCATTGAAGACTTCAACTCCATTTCTACTGGTCTGTGGCTGGCTGGCTGGTTGGGTTGGTGGGCTGGCTGGGCTGGTTTGCCGCTTGGGCACAAACAGGCTAGCTTCCGCAGATGCAAGCTATGATATGAATCTCTGATTCCAGAGGGCCGAGGCATCACGGGTATAGGGTCTCCTGCTACAGCAAGAAGGGGTTGGACTAGAAGACCTCCAAGGTCCCTTCCAAACTCTCTTTCTTTCTTTCTTTCTTTCTTTCTTTCTTTCTTTCTTTCTTTCTTTCTTTCTTTCTTTCTTACTTACTTACTTACTTACTTACTTACTTACTTACTTACTTACTTACTTACTTACTTATTTATTAGATTTGTATGCCGCCCCTCTCCATAGATTCGGGGCGGCTCACAACACAATGAAACAGTTCATGACAAATCTAATAATTTACAATTTAAAATATTTAAAAAGCCCCATTATTAAAAAGACATACATACAAACATACCATACATAAATTATATAGGCCTAGGGGGAAATATCTCAGTTCCCCCATGCCTGACGACAAAGGTGGGTTTTGAGAAGTTTACGAAAGGCAAGGAGGGTAGGGGCAGTTCTAATCTCTGGGGGGAGTTGGTTCCAGAGAGTCGGGGCCGCCACAGAGAAGGCTCTTCCCCTGGGGCCTGCCAACCGACATTGTTTAGTTGACGGGACCCGGAGAAGGCCCACTCTGTGGGACCTAACCGGTCGCTGGGATTCGTGCGGCAGAAGGCGGTCTCGGAGATATTCTGGTCCGATGCCATGAAGGACTTTATAGGTCATAACCAACACTTTGAATTGTCACCGGAAATTGATCGGCAACCAATGCAGACTGCGGAGTGTTGGTGTAACATGGGCATATCTTGGGCAGCCCATGATTGCTCTCGCAGCTGCATTCTGCACGATCTGAAGTAAGTAAGGCTATACAGGTTAGCTGGGCGGTGTGTGCCTGCAACCATCAGAACTCCAGAACTAGGTCCTAAGTAGTTTTAGAAAGGGTCCGTGAGGTCTATGTTCAGTTCTCACCTACAAAAAGATATTGATAAAATTGAACGGGTCCAACGACGGGCTACGAAAATGGTGGAAGGTCTTAAGCATAAAACTTATCAGGAAAGACTTCATGAACTCAATCTGTATAGTCTGGAGGACAGAAGGAAAAGGGGGGACATGATGGAAACATTTCATTATCATTGATCGGCAACCAATGCAGACTGTTATTGTGATCTCCTGACTCTGGGGTGAGTCTTGCACGCAACGTTCTCCCCATCTTATATCGAAAGCAGGAGGAGGCATGTGTTGTGACAGGCTGAACGACGAAGACTTCGAAGTGCGCAGGGTTGAAACCCGAGTGTGCCTCTTTCCTCCCTTCCTGCTTTTTCGTTCTGTTTAGCATAAAATCTCCGATGCCGTTCCTACTTGATACGACCCAGGAGAGGAAGAAAACAAATATTAAGTGGCAGATGCCCTTGCCTTGAAGGAACTGTTTACCCATCAGCCTATTCCCTTGCACAAATCCCCAATGGAATTCATCGTCTTGGATGAAGTTTTAACCGTTGCTTTGCTCAATTACTGGGGTTGTTTTCGTATGTGTGTTGAAAATTGCCAGAATTCCTTTGGGATCACAGCAGGGCAAACAATCAACGAATAATTGCTTTATTTTATTTTTTTTAAGTGGGTTAAAGGCTGCTGCATGGATTATCCGGTACGCCGTCCCAGTTGGAAAAATGGAGATGCGCACGCATCTCTATGTCTCGAACACATGCACACATGCACCTGTGCGAGATTCAGCTTGTGCGCATGTGCAGGAATCTCTATTTTGAAGTGTATTCTTAGCTGTGGGAATTTGGGAAGGGTAGTTGCGTGAGGAGGGTCTGCATATAGACATAATAAATTCCTTTTGGGTTGTCAAGGTCATCCTTTGTCTTTGCACTTCTGCACTTGCATGGAAGGCGATGGGAGCTGCTGCCAAGTGAGCCGATGATGATTGGTCAACATGATTGAACTAGGGCAGGGGTAGGCAAAGTTGGCTCTTCTATGACGTGTGGACTTCAACTCCCAGAATTCCAGAGCTAGCATGATTGGCTCGGGAATTCTGGGAGTTGAAGTCCACAAGTCATAGAAGACTTCTGGAGATCTCACCTACAAAAAGATATTGACAAAATTGAACGGGTCCAAAGACGGGCTTCATGAACTCCATCTGTATAGCCTGGAGGACAGAAGGAAAAGGGGGGACATGATTGAAACATTTAAATATGTTAAAGGGTTAAATAAGGTCAAGGAGGGAAGTGTTTTTAGTAGGAAAGTGAACACAAGAAGAAGGGTACACAATCTGAAGTAGTTGGGGAAAGATCAAAAGCAACATGAGAAAATATTATTTTACTGAAAGAGTAGTAGATCCTTGGAACAAACTTCCAGCAGACGTGGTAGATAAATCCACAGTAACTGAATTTAAACATGCCTGGGATAAACATAGATCCATCCTAAGATAAAATACAGAAAATAGTATAAGCGCAGACTAGATGGACCATGAGGTTGTTTTCTGCCGTCAGACTTCTATGTTTCTATGTAAGAGCCAAGGACTAGGAGGTGTGGGGACAAGGGCTTGAACTTTCAACTGGGTGGAGAAACCCCGGGACTTCAGATTTGTGTTTCTCCCAGATGTGCCAAGAGCTGGGGTGGCGCAGAGGTTAGAGTGCAGCACTGCAGGCTACTTCAGCTAGCTGCTCGTTGAAGTTCAGCAGTTCAAATCTCACCACCGGCTCAAGGGTGACTCAGCCTTCCATCCTTCCGAGGTGGGTCAAATGAGGACCCAGATTGTTGGGGGCAAGAGGCTGATTCTGTAAACCGCTTAGAGGGGGCTGTAAAAGCACTATGAAGCGGTATACAGTGGTACCTCTACCTAAGAAAGCCTCTACTCAAGAACTTTTCTAGATAAGAACCGGGTGTTCAAGATTTTTTTGCCTCTTCTTAAGAACCATTTTCCACTTAAGAACCCGAGCCCGGAAAAAATTCTCAGGAAATTTGGGAGCGGCACAAAGGCCCAGCCAGTTTCCTGCCATTCCCCCTGGGTTTCTCTCTCTGGTGCAGTGTATGGGAGGCAGCCTCTCTACGGGTGTATGGGAGGCGCATGCTCCTGCTCACTGCCTCAGAGTCCCTCTTTTTTTTTTAAGCCTTAAAAGTTTTGGATTTTTTTGATTCTCCTCTCCTCACCTTCTTCCTTTGCCAGCGACTGTCCTCCTCCTCTTCTCCCTCCTCCTCCTCCCACCCAAATTCCGAACTTTTATTTCGTTCCTAAGGGGTTTGCATGCATTATTTGCTTTTACATTGATTCCTATGGGAAAAATTGCTTCTACTTACAAACGTTTCTACTTAAGAACCTGGTCACGGTACGAATTAAGTTCTTAAATAAGGATACCACTGTATAAGATGAAATGCTATTGCTAAATTATTATTATTATTATCATTATCATTATCATTATCATTATCATTGATGCTTGGCTGCATAGCTAGAGGTATAACAGTAGGATGCTTGGCTGCATAGCTAGAGGTATAACAAGCAGGAAGAGGGAGATTATGATCCCGCTATATAGAATGCTGGTGAGACCACATTTGGAATACTGTGTTCAGTTCTGGAGACCTCACCTACAAAAAGATATTGACAAAATTGAACGGGTCCAAAGACGGGCTACAAGAATGGTGGAAGGTCTTAAGCATAAAACGTATCAGGAAAGACTTAATGAACTCAATCTGTAGAGTCTGGAGGACAGAAGGAAAAGGGGGGACATGATCGAAACATTTAAATATATTAAAGGGTTAAATAAGGTTCAGGAGGGAAGTGTTCTTAATAGGAAAGTGAACACAAGAACAAGGGGACACAATCTGAAGTTAGTTGGGGGAAAGATCAAAAGCAACATGAGAAAATATTATTTTACTGAAAGAGTAGTAGATCCTTGGAACAAACTTCCAGCAGACGTGGTAGATAAATCCACAGTAACTGAATTTAAACATGCCTGGGATAAACATATATCCATCCTAAGATAAAATACAGAAAATAGTATAAGGGCAGACTAGATGGACCAGGAGGTCTTTTTCTGCCGTCAGACTTCTATGTTTCTATGTTTCTATTTATTAGATTTGTATGTCGCCCCTCTCCGCAGACTCGGGGCGGCTCACAGCAACCATAAGAACAATATACAGTATAGTAACAAATCTAATATTAAAATCTAAAATAACAATTTTACATTAAAAAGCCTAAAAACCCCAGTACTGTATATAAAAAACATAAACACAAACATATCATACATAAAACTACATAGACAAGGGGGAGATGTCTCAGTTCCCCCATGCCTGACGGCAGAGGTGGGTTTTAAGAAGTTTATGAAAGGCAAGGAGGGTGGGGGCAGTCCTAATCTCTGGGGGGAGCTGGTTCCAGAGGGTCGGGGCCACCACAGAGAAGGCTCTTCCCCTGGGTCCCACCAGCCTACACTGTTTAGTTGACGGGACCCAGAGCTTTGTATGCCGCCCCTCTCCGAAGACTCTATGCTATTGCTATGGCTCTGCTAATAAATTTGGTACTTTTAAGGAATGTTTTACCTGATTTGATTCTTGATGCTATGGGGAACCCCGACACCAACATTGCTATGTGAAGAACGTGACCTTTGTCAACTCTGCAAGGGAAGAATGCGTTAAGCAGCCAACATAGGGACTGAACTGAATAGGACTCCTGAAGAAAGAAAGGGGTGGGTGGCAGGGCGACAGGGTGGATAGGGAAGGATATTTTCAAAGCTCAGCTCCTTCTCATTGGCTGGCGTTGAATTATGGCCGTCCGCCAAGGACATTGCTCTGTCCCCTGTCCGTTTGGGCGCACTCCCTCCCAGTCTCGTTCTCCATCAATCAGCGCTGGAGGTTGCTGTAGAGATTGTTGGATTGGGAGAAACCCCTGGAGAGAGAGCAACAGAGCAGGTGATTCTCTGCCTTGGTAAAAGGGGCTAAGCGCAGGCATTACTATTATTATTATTATTACTATTATTATTATTAATTAGATTTGTATGCCGCCCCTCTCCGTAGACTGGGGGCGGCTCACAGCAATAATAAAAAAACAATGTACAATAACAAATCTAATAACTAAAAACCCCGTATTTAAAAACAAGACATACACACAAACATACCATACATAAATTATATAGGCCTGGGGGAGATATCTCAATTCCCCCATGCCTGACAGCAGAGTTAAGGAGTTTACAAAAGGCAAGGAGGGTGGGGGCAATCCTAATCTCTGGGGGGGAGCTGGTTCCAGAGGGTCGGGGCCGCAACAGAGAAGGCTCTTCCCCTGGGACCCGGAGAAGGCCAACTCTGTGTAGGCATCTTCTCTAGCTTTTCAGGAAGCAGCCCCGTGGATACATTGGTGATGCTTACAGGTTGCTATGGAAGGAAAGAAGATGAGGGTTCTTTTTTTTTTTTTTTTAAATAGATTTATAAGCCACCCTTTCCAGAGTCGGCCTAGAACTCCCAGTCTCCTGGTAATTGCCCCAAAGTCATCCAATTACAGTACTTTCTTGTCTAAAGTGGGATTAGTTCTCCTAGTCTCCTGGTGATTGGCTCAAGGTCGCCCAATTAGCTTTCTTGTATAAGGTGGGACTAGAACTCCCAATCTCCTGGTGATTGGCCCAAAGTCACCCAGTTAGCTTTCTTGTCTAAGGTGGGACTAGAACTCTCAATCTCCTGGTGATTGGCTCAAGGTCGCCCAATTAGCTTTCTTGTCTAAGGTGGGACTAGAACTCTCAATCTCCTGGTGATTGGCTCAAGGTCGCCCAATTAGCTTTCTTGTATAAGGTGGGACTAGAACTCTCAATCTCCTGGTGATTGGCCCAAAGTCACCCAGTTAGCTTTCTTGTCTAAGGTGGGACTAGAACTCTCAATCTCCTGGTGATTGGCTCAAGGTCGCCCAATTAGCTCTCTCGTCTAAGATGGGACTAGAACTCCCAATCTCATGGTGATTGGCCCAAAGTCACCCAGTTAGCTTTCTTGTCTAAGGTGGGACTAGAACTCTCAATCTCCTGGTGATTGGCCCAAAGTCACCCAATTAGCTTTCTTGTCTAAGGTGGGACTAGAATTCTCAATCTCCTGGTGATTGGCCCAAAGTCACCCAATTAGCTTTCTTGTCTAAGGTGGGACTTGAACTCTCAATCTGCTGGTGATTGGCCCAAAGTCACCCAATTAGCTTTCTTGTCTAAGGTGGGACTTGAACTCTCAATCTGCTGGTGATTGGCCCAAAGTCACCCAGTTAGCTTTCTTGTCTAAGGCGGGACTAGAACTCTCAGTCTCCTGGTGATTGGCCCAAAGTCACCCAATTAGCTTTCTTGTCTAAGATGGAACTAGATCTCCGAGTCTCCTAGTTTTCAGTCTGACGTCTTAACCATTACGTTCAATCGGTTTAACAAGAATGAAAATAAACATCTCCTACAATGGCTTATGGTTTAATAAAAATTCACAGCGCTCCTTTCCTCCGACTAACGCTCTACAAATTCACAACTCAAGAAGGAAAATAAGACGAGGAGAACAAAGGGGGAAAAACAACAACAACTGCTTTTGTGAAAAGTAAATATATATATATATATTGCAGTCTGCAAAAATCGTGTTAATCGTATTCAGGATGAATGAACAAACTTTTTTTCCGCTTTTTTGAAAAAACAACAACAACAATGTTCACATTGATAGGGTGGGTTGTTTTATATTCCTTCTTCAGCTTTTGGCAAGGAAACGAGGGAGCATTATTTGAACCGAATTTCTGTGAAAAGAAGCTGCGTTGGCTGCTACCTTGCTCGCTCTCAGATTGAAGCGAAGGAGAAATAACAAAGATATCTATTTGTGCAACTAATGGGTCGTTTGTGTGGCGTGGATGGACTTTTATGCTTTGGCTCCAAGATGGAAAGAAAATCTCCACGTTAATTTTGCAGCCCTCCTGTTGTCGAACGTTCTGTAAAAGGGAGGTTTAACCTCCCTTGAGAAATAGATTTTTCAAAACTACAGGTGATCCTCGGTTTGTAACAATTCGTTTATTATTATTATTATTATTATTATTATTATTATTATTATTATTATTATTATTATTATTTATTGGATTTGTATGCCGCCCCTCTCCACAGACTCGGAGCGGCTGACAACAATGATAACAAAACAGCATGTAACAATCCAATTAATAAAACAACTAAAAACCCTTATTATAAAAACCAAACATACAAACAAACATACCATGCATAACTTGTAATGGCCTAGGGGGAAGGAATATCTTAATTCCCCCATGCCTGGTGATAAAGGTGGGTCTTGAGTAATTTGCGAAAGACAAAGAGGGTGGGGGCCGTTCTAATCTTTGGGGGGAGTTGATTCCAGAGGGCCGGGGCCGCCACAGAGAAGGTTCTTCCCCTGGGGCCCGTCAAATGACATTCTTTGGTCGACGGGAGCCGGAGAAGGCCAACTCTGTGGGACCTTATCGGCCGCCGGGATTCGTGCGGTAGAAGGCAGTTCTGGATGTATTCTGGCCCAATGCCATGTAGGGCTTTAAAGGTCATTACCAATACTAATAATGACCATTCAAAGTCATAACGGCACTGAAAAAAGTGACTTATGACCAGTGGTGGTCTGCCACTTATCTTGCTACCTGGACGGTCCTTGGTGGCGGGCGCACATTTATTTATTTATTTATTTATTATTTGGATTTGTATGCCGCCCCTCTCCGAAAACTCGGAGCACATGCTCTTGACACATGCGGGCGCGCACCCCGCGTGAGATTTGGCCTCTGTACATGCGCAGCAAATCAAATCTCACGAGATTTCCTCTATTTTCGCTTCTGCGTATGCACAGAAGCCAGAAACGGCAAAAATTGACAAAATCTCATGAGCGCAAGCAACATTTTGGCTATTTTTGCCAGTATTTTTGCTTCCGCGCATGAGTAGAAGCAAAAAAACCAGTGGTTTTCGCTGGAAATCTGTTGGTCGTACCGTTCCCGGACCATTTCTACTACCTGTTGTGGTTAGCTTTGGCCCAGCTCCTGCCCCAAGGATTGAGGATGTGGGGGAGACATCCACATGCTGCAGGCCTGTTTTGCCCCCGGTGGAATCTGATGATGAAGGCTCCTCTGACCAAGAAGACATGAGTGACAGGGAGGAGGAGAGTGGGGCAGACAGCTCAGAAGGAGATCAATTATCTAGCTCCTCCTTGGATTCAGAACAAGAGTTAATGATACAGCCACGCATGCGGAGAGCGATGCATAGGCAACAACAACTGAGAGATTATTATCAAAGAAAATGAGGCCACCTGTGGTTGGGTGGGGCTGTGGTCATTAGTGAGACTGCTATAAAGAGCAGCCTGTGGGTTTGGCCATTGTGGAGGATTATCTGATCGTTGTGTTTCGTGACTGCTTTACTGACTTTGACTTTTTGTGTGCTGATTTTTCCCCGCTTGGAAACTAAACCAGAGCAAAGTGTGTTTCACTTTGTGAAAGAAGAAGGACTGTGAATTGCCTCACAGCTGCAAGCTAAGTATCACAGAACTGATAAGGGACTTGTATAAATTACCAGTTTGTTTGGAGACAAGTGCTCTTGGCTATACCAAAAGAGGGCTTGGTTTAAGTGAATTTTCCTTATAAAGAACATTGTTTTGAATTTTCAAACATGTGTGTGTCTGAAATTTGTACCTTTGAATTTTTGGGAGGATTCTACCAGAGAGCCCAATCAAAATTTAGAGGCTTCGCAAGTGACTCATGGCAGTTGCCGTGTCCCAGGAGTTATGTGCAATAGTGCGTTCTAAAATCCTTTACTACCAGTCTGTATGCATGCTTGCATGCATGTAACACTTCTGCGCATGCGCAGAAGCATCCCGGTTGGGTGGGCAGAGCCTCCTGCTGCCAGCGCTACCGGTTCACAGAACCGGGCCGAACCGGTTAAATAATAAATAAATAACCTACTGCTAGTTATGTGATTCCCCCTTGGCAACCTTCTGGCAAGCAAAATCAACGGGGGAGCTACATTCACTTAGCAACCGTGTGACCGATGGAGCATCTCCCCTGATTCACTTAACAACTGTGGCAAGAAAAGTTTGTAAAATGGATCAAAATTTTAGATTACTAGTCTAAATTAATTGGGTTTAGTATACAGTGGGACCTCTACTTACGAACTTCATTCGTTCCGTGACCAGGTTCTTAAGTAGAAAAGTTTGTAAGAAGAAGCCATTTTTCCCATAGGAATCAATGTAAAAGCAAATAATACATGTGATTGGAGAAACCACAGGGAGGGTAGAGGCTCTGTTTCCTCCCAGGAGATTCCTAGAGAGGCCCCACGGAGGCTTCTCCCTGCCTTTTCCAGCCCCATTTCCTCCCAGAAGATTCCTAGAGAGGCCCCACGGAGGCTTCCCCCTGCCTTTTCCGGCCCTGTTTCCTCCCAGGAGATCCCTAGAGAAGCCCCATGGAGGCTTCTCCCCACCTTTTCTGGTTACAGTTTCGGAGGCTCAGCTTTGTAAGTGGAAAATGGTTCTTGGGAAAAGGCACAAAAATCTTGAACACCCGGTTCTTATCTAGAAAAGTCCATAAGTAGAAGCGTTCTTAACTAGAGATACCACTGTGTTTGTATTGTTGTCTTTTATATGTTGTGAGCCGGCCTACAAATCCGATTAATAAATAAAATTCATTTTTGTCTCGCTTAACAATAGACATTTTGGGCTCAATTGTGACCGTAAGTCGAGGGCTGTCTTGTTTTCTCATTTGTATGCGTGGGAACAAAAAAAAAGTAATAATAATAAGTAAGCCCTTTAGCATTCGATGGAAAAAAGAACTATGAAATCTGCATGCGTTGCCCGCCTTCTGCCCTTCTCGCCTACCAACTCCATCCCTGCTGTTTTTAATTTCTGGCTCCGCTTTTCCGATTTATTCTCCTGTCATGCTATTAAGTGGACAAAAAGCCCAGTGTATGTCCCACATGCCTAAGTTGGGCTATCTTGTGGCTTGACATTTGGGTGGCCATCGATGGTGACCCCAGGGGAATGAAAGAATATTCCTTCCACCCACCCACCCCCTTTTTTTGCACGTTTCCGCCTCGTTGCTCGAAGTCCATTCCTTTTTCACTCTTCAGGAAGTCCGGCGAGTAGCCGCATTGAACGCAGCCGCAGGCTAGCGTTCCCCGCTAGCGTAGCTCAGCCAGAACCGTCGTGAATGAATTGTTGCCCTGCTGTTGCGGAATGGAGCGTGCGTTGATCAAAACCGCTTAAAATCAGCCTGAGCAATTTGACAGATTTATTAGTTCAGGTAATGGAGCTGTATTTGCCGGATGCGAGGTTCATGCTGCAGGAACTCTGGCGCTCCAGATGTTTCTCGCAGGGGGTTTGACAGTCCGGCAAAGACGACCATCCTAAGGCTCCCGCGTTGCCTTATTCCAAAGACTTGGCAGAACTATTTGCCTCCCCCACCCCCTTTTTTTTTGCAGACACAACAAATTAGCCTATTTCTCTGAGAGGTGCAATCTCTTTGGACATTTTTCTCCTCTGCAGTTCCCTTAAAAATGGATGTGCACTCCTTACCTGAGCTGGCCTTGAGCTCTCGAGGACAGATCAGAGGGGAATGGTGCTCATGAATAATGATTGTACTGTCTATTCCTTCTCTTCTGGGTTTGCTATTTTGGGCAAAGTTGCTTGAAAAAAAGAAGGGAGACTATTATTATTATTATTATTATTATTATTATTATTATTATTATTATCATCATCATCATCATCATCATCATCATTATCATTTTAGTTTATAGGCCACCCTATAAACTACTACTACTACTATTATTATTATTATTATTATTATTATTATCATTATCATTATCATTATCATTATCATTATCATTATCATTTTAGTTTATAGGCCACCCTATAAACTACTACTACTACTACTATTATTATTATTATTATTATTATTATTATTACTACTACTATTATTATTATGTCAATACAACACAGCAAACGAGATCACTATGCTGGATTTCATATTTCATCCTCAGTCGGGCACTTCCCAAGCACCTAGGACTGCGTGATGTAGCGGCGAATTATGTTTGCCGATCCCAGTAAAGCAGCCTTTTGCAATTGACAGATGGAGATTTTGTCAATTCCGATGGTTTTCAAATCTCCGCTGAGATCCTTTGGCACTGCGCCCAGCGTGCCAAGTACCACTGGGATCACTTTCACGGGCTTATGCCAGAGTTGTTGCTGCTCGATTTTTAGATCTTCGTATTTCACTAATTTCTCTAGCTGCTTCTCCTCAATTCTGCTGTCTCCTGGGATTGCGATGTCGATGATCCATACTTTCTTATTCTCCACAATCAGGATGTCTGGTGTGTTATGCTTCAGAATTCGGTCAGTCTGAGAATCGCACAATCATGAATTATTATTATTATTATTATTATTATTATTATTATTATTATTATCATAATCATTATTATTATCGACCACATTTGGAATACTGTGTTCAGTTCTGGAGACCTCACCTACAAAAAGATATTGACAAAATTGAACGGGTCCAAAGACGGGCTACAAGAATGGTGGAAGGTCTTAAGCATAAAACGTATCAGGAAAGACTTAATGAACTCAATCTGTATACTGTAGTCTGGAGGACAGAAGGAAAAGGGGGGACCTGATTGAAACATTTAAATATGTTAAAGGGTTAAATAAGGTCCAGGAGGGAAGTGTTTTTAATATGAAAGTGAACACAAGAACAAGGGGACACAATCTGAAGTTAGTTGGGGGAAAGATCAAAAGCAACATGAGAAAATATTATTTTACTGAAAGAGTAGTAGATCCTTGGAACAAACTTCCAGCAGATGTGGTTGGTAAATCCACAGTAACTGAATTTAAACATGCCTGGGATAAACATATATCCACCCTAAGATAAAATACAGGAAATAGTATAAGGGCAGACTAGATGGACCATGAGTCTTCTATGTTTCTATTATAGTTTATAGGCCACCCAACTCCCTAAGGACCAGTAGCAAGTTGCAGCCGGTTGGGGTAATACGGTGTCCCGTTAGCGAAAATGGAACTGCGCGTTGCATCTCCAGCTAACCGGCGGGCACCCTCGTAGGTGCAAAATTCGGTTTCTGCAGAAGCGAAAATATCGCCGAAAATATTACGATTGTAGCATTCCAGGGTCATTTGGGCCCTTCCCAGCTGACTTCCAAAAATGCAAAGTCCAATTTCCTTACTGAGTATATGATTCACTTAAGAACTGCAATGATTCGCTTAACAAACCTGGCCCAAAAAAAGCTCATAAAATTGGAAAAAACACCCTCCCTTGACAATCCTCTCGCTTAGCAATGGGATTTCCCATCCCGATTATGATTATAAGCAAGGAGTAGAAATTAAGGCCTGGGAAACAACAGGAAAGTGGTCAAAAGGATTTTTTTTTCATAGCCCCCAGAAACTCGATCCAGAAATAACAGGTGTAGATTTTGCAGTGACCTGAATTTCCTTCAAATCTCAGGAAAAAACACAAAAACTTGCTGGCACCCGAGATCTCATTGAAAGGGGAATAGTCTTAGCCCCACTATCTCTGGCAGCCTCTTCTCGCAGAGGGTTTAATTGGTTTTCCTACAGGTTGCAAAGGATTGGTTGAGATAATCTTGGGATCCCTTCCAACTCTCTAATTCTGTGAAAAATCAAAGGAATTGGGTACGCTCAGACTTGTGAAGAGGAGACCCCGGGGGGATATGGTAATGAAACCTTATAAAAAGATGTCAGATTAAAACAGCGTTTCCCAACCTTGGCAAATTGAAGATACAGTGGTACCTCGTGATACGAACCTCTCGCCATACGAACAATTCGAGATACGAACCCGGGGTTCGGAAATTTTTTGCCTGTTCTTCCGAACTTTTTCCATCTTACGAACCCGCTGCCCGAACCCCGAACCCGGAAGTTCGGCAAAAGTTCGGGTTCGGGTGGCCACCGAGAAGCCCCACCGCCCGGCTGTCACCTTTTGAAACAGCTGGGGGGCTTCTCGGCGTCCTCCCAAACCCGAACGCCAAACCCGAACTTTTGCCGAACTTCCGAGTTTGGCATTCGGAAGGCCGCCGAGAAGCCCCGCTGCCCGGCTGTCACCTTTTGAAACAGCCGGGGGGCTTCTCGGCGTTCTCCCAAACCCAAACGCCAAACCCGAACTTTTGCCGAACTTCCGAGTTTGGCATTCGGGAGGCCGCTGAGAAGCCCCGCTGCCTGGCTGTCGCCTTTTGAAACAGCCGGGGGGCTTCTCGGCGTTCTCCCGAATGCCGAAACTGGAAATTTGGCAAAAGTTCGGGGTCGGCGTTCGGGAGGCCGCCGAGAAGCCCCGCCGCCCGGCTGTCGCCTTTTGAAACAGCCGGGGGGCTTCTCGGCGTTCTCCTGAATGCTGAACCCGGGAGTTCGGCAAAAGTTCGGGGTTGGCATTCGGGTTCAGGAGGACGCCGAGAAGCCCCGCCGCCCGCTGTTAGCTTTTTAAAAGAGCCACGGAGCTGTCGGGCCGGTCGGGAGGCTGGAAAGGAGGTGGGGAATCCCAATAGGGAATTCCATGGGTGGAGCTTTGACGTCACAAAGACGTCCTTCCTGGCCGGCCGAAGTTGCCTTGACTTTATGTATGGTATGTTTGGGTTGTATGACTGTTTTTAATAGGGGTCTTTTAAAACTGTTTTTTAACATTGGATTTGTATGTGATGTTTTGTTTGTTGTGAGCTGCTTCGAGTCCTCGGAGAGGAGCGGCATACAAATCTAATTAATAATAATAATAATAATAATAATAATAATAATAATAATAATAATAATAATAATAATATAATAATCCGACCAGTAAAAGCTCGGCTCCATTCAATTGGCCAGACTCCACCCCGCAAGGGATTATGGGGCTGTTAAATGATGGTGGATGGTCATCTGGGCCATGGTTGAAAAGAGACCCAGATCTTTCCTTGTGACCTCTCCTGTCCCTGTTTGCCTGCGTGCTATTTTGTCCTTGCACCTGTGAAATGTTTGTGAGCCTTTTGCTCACCCCTCGGCTCGTCCCTGTATTGCTTTGAAACCTCCCTAAACAACAACAACAAAAATTCACAAAGTAGAGGTGGCCAGGCCAGAATCGCGACCAGGTGCCCTTCAGGTGCCTTGGGTTAGCATCGATTGTTGTCTTCCGGTGGTAATCCAGGTGGTGGATGGGTACGGATCATTTTTTAAAAGACTTTTTAATTCTGTGGTTGAACGGCGTCGGCGATGTGATAACGGGGTGAAACGGAGGAGGAATAATCGACACCGTGTAATCATTTTAAAGTGAAGAACTTTGCCCCTCGGATGCATGATTTATGCAACCTGGGAAAAAATAAAAATAAGCAACGAGTCCATCTGAATGACAAGAGGGGATTATCTTCGGGCAGAAATGTTTGTGCATGTTTTGCAATGCCGGATAAACACTCCTGGTGGGGCCACCTTCAGACAAATTGGTCAAAGATCACCTCCTTTGGCTTGGAAGGAGCTTGCTCACACCCTCTCTCTCCAATTTGACTTCGGATTAAAAAAACACAAGCAGTCCTCGACATATAACCGTTCATTTTGTGACTGTTTGAAGTTATGACAGCACTGGAAAAAAGGAACTTATGACTGTTTTTCACAATTTACGACCATTGCAGCATTCCCATGATCACACGAACATCTGGGCACCTATCAGAGCATTGGCTCTACAACATCATCTCTTCTTTGATAGACTTTTGAGTCCCCATATTTTGAGTAGAGAATAGAATAGAGTAGAATATAGAATGGAATGGAATTGGAATTGGGATATAGAGTAGAATAGAATTAGAGTAGAGTAGAAATTAGAATGGAATGGAATGGAATTGGAATATAGAGTAGAGTAGAATATAGAATGGAATTGGAATTGGAATATAGAATAGAATAGAATTAAAGTAGAGTAGAGTAGAATAGAATAGAAAATAGAATAGAATGGGATGGAATAGAATAGAATTGGAATTGGAATATAGAGTAGAATAGAATTAAAGTAGAGTGGAGTAGAATAGAAAATAGAATAGAATGGGATGGAATAGAATAGAATAGAATTGGAATAGGAATATAGAGTAGAATAGAATTAAAGTAGAGTGGAGTAGAATAGAAAATAGAATAATATGGGATGGAATAGAATAGAATTGGAATTTGAATATAGAGTAGAATAGAATTAGAGTATAGTAGAATAGAAAATAGAATGGAATTGGAATTGGAATGTAGAATAGAATAGAATAATAGATCAGATATTATTGTCTTCTATTAGTCTTTAATTAACACAAACTCTCTCCCCATTTCAAAATGCACGGGGTGGGAAAGCAATGCAGTTAAGGCTGCAGACAAGTCACAAGTTCAAAGCGCAGTTTGTGTCGAGGTTGTATACAGTAGCTCTTGGCGTTTAGCACGGATAACGCCATTGAACCTTGGAATCGCGCTAAGCCTGTTCGCCTGGAGGTTCCCCCACCATTTAGCATTTATTCCAACACGGCTGAAGCATGCTGTGGATAGCACAGAGTTCTAACACTGACCCGGGGCCCTTTGGTCTCTGTGCTGTTTATAAAAAGGGTTTTAATATTTTGTGTGTCGTCCCACAGGCAGCAGAGGGGATTGTTAAGAGGTATAAATGAATACCTGGATGGCACCAGTCACTGAAACGCTGCATATTTTCCCTAAGATTTCACACCCTCCCCAAAATGCCTCCACGAGACCCTGCAACCTGCTAAATTATATTATTTTTTAATGCCTTGTAATCCACACTCCCGGGATGGGGCTGTTCCTATAAGGAATTCTCTCCAGCAACACCTCGTCATGCCCTCCTCTTTTCGCTGTTTTACTCCAATGTTTTTTCGTGTTACTCTGATGTCCTTTTGTTTAAGCCTCTGTGGAATAACAGCTGACTTGTGAGGATGGGAAAGGATGATTAGTTAAGCATCGAACGAAGAGAAGGAGATCGCCCAGCCTTCCCTCCGGCTCTTAGCTGCTTGGCAAGACTATCCACCCGCTGACCACTGACCGTTATTGTCCAGATTATAGCCCGCATAAACCACTTAGGCAGATGAATAGTTCAAGACGGCCTCACATAAAACAAGCCAAAATTATAATCAGGGATCGTTGGTGTTGTCTGAGGGTTGGTTGTTTTCATTATCCAAACTAGGTAACATCCTCAATGGTAACCACCAGAACTAGCATCAAGGAGTCCTCGTGGTAACCCCGAGATATAAATATTTTCCTTTATTGAGACAAAATTCTAACGAACCACAGACCCAGGAACCCTTACCAATAGTGCAGCTCAGCCAGTGATGGAGAACTTTTTTTTCTTCGAGTGCCCAAAGCATGTATGTGCGTTATTACATGCGCGTGAGTGGCCACACCCATAATTTGTTATTTATTTTATTTATTTTATTTATTTATTTTGTCCAATACACAATGAGGGTTTTAGTGGGTATATATATATATATACACATAGTAAAATACATGATGACGGTTATAGAGGAGATACTCATAGTAAATAGTAATGTGATTATGGGCAGTGATTTCTGAAACTGGGTGAACATTGCGGTCAGGCAGTAGGAAAAGCAAGTGGTGGTAGTAGTAGTAGTAGTAGTAGTAGTAGTAGTAGTAATAATAATAATAATAATAATAATAATAATAATTTATTAGATTTGTATGCCGCCCCTCTCCGCAGAAGTAGAATGCTTGGCTGCATAGCTAAAGGTATAACAAGCAGGAAGGAGGGAGATTGTGATCCCGCTATATAGAGCGTGTGTAAGACCCCATTTGGGATACTGTGTTCAGTTCTGGAGACCTCACCTACAAAAAGATATTGACAAAATTGAACGGGTCCAAAGACGGGCTACAAGAATGGTGGAAGGTCTTAAGCATAAAACGTATCAGGAAAGACTTCATGAACTCAATCTGTAGAGTCTGGAGGTCAGAAGGAAAAGGGGGGACATGATCGAAACATTTAAATATGTCAAAGGGTTAAATAAGGTTCAGAAGGGAAGTGTTTTTAATAGGAAAGCGAACACAAGAACAAGGGGACACAATCTGAAGTTAGTTGGGGGAAAGATCAAAAGCAACGTGAGAAAATATTATTTTACTGATGCTTGGAACAAACTTCCGGCAGACATGGTTGGTAAATCCACAGTCACTGAATTTAAACATGCGTGAGATAAACATAGATCCATCCTATGATAAAATACAGGAAATAGTATAAGGGCAGATTAGATGGAAAGTGAGGTCTTTTTCTGCCGTCAATCTTTCTATGTAAAGAACTCTTACTCTCTCCTGGCATCTACTGGTCATGGAGAATTTTGCAACCCAGATATGTCAGTCGAAATTGAAGGGGCATGTGGCTTTTCTTACTCATTTTCTGACCTCTTCTGCTCTCCTCTGCTTGGAGGACGCTCTTGAAGTTGCAGTAAGTAATTTCTTAGGGATGTCGCTTGCTCGATCCTTATTTTGAGTTCGTTCTCACCGTCGACCCGGAATTTCCAAAGCTACCTCGATGTCCGTCAACTTATTTGCAAGAAGCTGGTTTTGATAAGGAGGGGTCCAGCCAGTTTGGCAGGTTTTCCTTGAATGATATATTTTCTTCCAGAAATAAGGCTGGTCACAACAACCCCTTCTCTCTTTTTCTCCATCCTAGCTAGAGCTCAGGAGGTCCAAGCCGAGAACGTGACGGTAGCAGAAGGCGGGCAGGCTGAGATCAATTGCAAACTGCACCAATATGATGGCTCCATCGTGGTGATCCAGAACCCGTCTCGGCAGACGCTCTTCTTCAACGGCACGCGAGGTAACCTGGTTTCTAGAGCGCTGGCGAGACCACATTTGGAATACTGTGTTCAGTTCTGGAGACGTCACCTACAAAATGATGTTGACAAAATGGGACGGGTCCAAAGACGGGCTACAAGAATGGTGGAAGGTCTTCAGCATAAAACGTATCAGGAAAGACTTCATGAACTCAACCTGTATAGTCTGGAGGACAGAAGGAAAAGGGGGGACAGGATTGAAACATTGAAATATGTTAAAGGGTTAAATAAGGTCCAGGAGGGAAGTGTTTTTAATAGGAAAGTGAACACAAGAACAAGGGGACACAATCTGAAGTTAGTTGGGGGAAAGATCAAAGGCAACATGAGAAAATATGAACTGCCACTTGAGTGGTGTGCTATAGAGTTCCTGCTTGGGCAGGGGGTTGGACTTGATGGCCTTCATGATCCCTTTCAACTCTAACAATCAATCAATCAATCAATCAATCAATGTATTTGATTTCTATGCCACCCTTCTCAGGGCGGCGTACAACATTGTAAATACAAACAACAAATGTGAGAAATCTAATTATTTTAAAAGGACATATACAAAATTAATAAAAATCTAAAAACCCCTTATACAATGATCCACATTTATCCATTCAATCATTCATAGGTTGGTCTTCAAAGCTTTACGAAAGACCAGGAGGGAGGGGGCAGTACGTATCTCTTGAGGGAGTTCATTCCAGAGGCCCGGGGCCGCCACAGAAAAGGCTCTTCCCCTAGTCCCGCTAGGTGACATTGTTTGGCCGGTGGGACCTGGAGATGCCAATTCTGTTGGGACCTAACCGGCCGCTGGGATGCATGAGGCAGAAGATGGTCCACAATTGAGACATTTCTCCTCTGTTTCTTTTAGCCTTGAAGGATGAACGTTTCCAGCTGGTGGAGTTCACCCAAAAGCAAGTCCGCATTGTGCTCTCCAACGCCCGTCTGGAAGATGAAGGTGGATACTATTGCCAGCTGTACACAGAAGATACCCACCATCAGATTGCCATCCTTACAGTGCTGGGTAGGTGTCACCCTGCTAAGCACCTGGCTGGCTGGGGAATTCTGGGAGTTGAAGTCCAACAAGTCTTAAATTTGCCAGGGTTGGATACCCATAGTTTAATCTTTCAAACTGAATATCTCCACCACCACCACATTTATTTCTTTGTTTGTTTATTGATTTATTGTATTTATATGCCGCTTACTCCAAACGGACTCTGAACGGCTAACAGTAGGAATAAATACAACCACAATAAAAATAGTTAAAATCTAATGCTAAAAGTCAACAATACAATAAAACAGTAAGAACATTTTTTTAAAAAACCACTATACATACTTGCAATCAACCTAATTCCAGGTCTATCAGAAGAGCCAGGTCTTAATGGCATTCCGGAAGACCAGTAGGGTAGGGATAGCATCGATCTCTGGGAGCAGTTGGTTCCAAAGGGTCGGAGCCGCCACAGAGAAGGCTCTTCCCCCAGGCCCTGCCAACTGACATTGTTTGGCGGATGAGGCCTGGAGAAGGCCAACTCTGTGGACTCTTACTGGCCGCAGTGAAGTATGAGGGAGGAGGCGGTCCCGTAAATAGTCTGGCCCTGAGCCATTTGGGGCTTTAAAGGTGATAACCAACACCTTGAATTGCGTTCAAAGACCGACTGGCAACCTATGCAGCTCGCGTAAAGTTGGAGTAATACAGGCGTACTTTGTTACACCCGTTATTGCATACACTACTGCATTTTGCACCAGGTGAAGTCTCTGAGTGCTCTTCAAGGGTGGCCCCACGTAGAGCGCATTGCAACACTCAAGACGAGACTTGACCAGGATGGGGCCACTCCAGATAAAAATCAGCCGTATCATCCCTTGAGATTACAATACTCAGTGGAATCAGCTGCTGCTTGATCATGTGCAGCCAGTATCTGTTATGAAGATAACGGAGAAGTTAGAAAGTCTGTTCGTTGTGTATGAGTTGCTCTGTGTTTCATACCCTGCAATCTGGCAAAGGGGTTTCCTCCCATTTTCTAAAAACTCATCCCTCTGATGTTCACACCTCTCAATCAGACTCGGACAACCCAAAGAAGGGTGGGGAAATACAGTAATACCTCATCTTATGAACCTAATTGGTTCCCGGGGTAGGTTTGTAAGGCGAAAAGTTCGTAAGACGAAACATTGTTTTCCATAGGAAACAATGTAAAATGAATTAATCCGTGCAGGGGGAAAAAACGCAAAAGAATGCCGCCGCCCGGCTGTCACCTTTTGAAACAGCCGGGCGCTTCTCAGCATTCTCCCAATGCCGAACCCGGAAGTTCGGCAAAAGTTCGGGTTTGGGTGGCCGCCGAGAAGCCCCGCCGCCCGGCTGTCACCTTTTGAAACAGCCAGGGGGCTTCTCAGCGGCCTCCCGAACGCTGAACCCGGAAGTTTGGGTTTGGCGTTCGGGTTAAGGAGGACGCTGAGAAGCCCCCCGGCTGTTTCAAAAAGCGACAGCTGGGCGGCGGGGCTTCTCAGCGGCCTCCCGAACCTGAACTTTTGCCGAACTTCCGGGTTTGGCGTTTGGGAGGCCGCCAAGAAGCCCTGCCGCCCAGCTGTCACCTTTTGAAACAGCCGGGGGGCTTCTCGCCAGCCTCCCGAACGCTGAACCCGGAAGTTCGGGTTTGGCGTTCAGGTTCAGGAGGACGCTGAGAAGCCCCCCGGCTGTTTCAAAAAGCGACAGCTGGGCGGCGGGGCTTCTCAGCGGCCTCCCGAACCTGAACTTTTGCCGAACTTCCGGGTTTGGCGTTCGGGAGGCCGCCAAGAAGCCCTGCCGCCCAGCTGTCACCTTTTGAAACAGCCGGGGGGCTTCTCGCCAGCCTCCCGAACGCTGAACCCGGAAGTTCGGGTTTGGCGTTCAGGTTCAGGAGGACGCTGAGAAGCCCGCCGGCTATTTCAAAAAGCGACAGCCGGGCAGCGGGGCTTCTCGGTGGCAGCAGCTTCATAAGATGGAAAACGTTCGTAAGAAGAGGCAAAAAAATTCTGAACCCCAGGTTCGTATCTCGGGTTGTTCGTATGGCGAGGGGTTCGTATCATGAGGTACCACTGTATCAGGTGTTTTGAAAGCTGCCGGTGCAAAGATATTGACAAAATTGAACGGGTCCAAAGACGGGCTACAAGAATGGTGGAAGGTCTTCAGCATAAAACGTATCAAGAAAGACTTAATGAACTCAATCTGTATAGTCTGGAGGACAGAAGGAAAAGGGGGGACATGATCGAAACATTTAAATATATTAAAGGGTTAAATAAGGTCCAGGAGGGAAGTGTTTTTAATAGGAAAGTGAACACAAGAACAAGGGGACACAATCTGAAGTTAGTTGGGGGAAAGATCAAAAGCAACATGAGAAAATATTATTTTACTGAAAGAGTAGTAGATCCTTGGAACAAACTTCCAGCAGACGTGGTAGATAAATCCACAGTAACTGAATTTAAACATGCCTAGGATAAACACATATCCATCCTAAGATAAAATACAGAAAATAGTATAAGGGCAGACTAGATGGACCAGGAGGTCTTTTTCTGCCGTCAGACTTCTATGTTTCTATGTAAAGGATATTCTGACAATACGATTGTCTTAGACGGGCTTCAGTGGCTGTCCAGAATTCTAGGCCCGTCTGCTTTATCCCCCCCAGGAGAGCTCAGAGATTGGAGATCTAAGATCTTTAGCCCGCTGAACATGTGTTTTGGCGCTGAGCGGTGGCCTTTCTGAAAGTCACACACTTTCGGGAATCTACCTAGCCTGCCAGACAAAAGACTATTTAGAAGACACAATCGTTTCTCAAGGTCAGCCTTTGACGGCAGGGGAGCTGATAATCTTCAAAGGGTGTGAGAGAAGATTTGGATTCTTCCTTAGCACAGAACATCAGGGGAAGCATTGATGCAAATGAAACAAAACCTGTATCTCCTATTTTTTAAAAAATAAAAAAATAAATCTGATTTTGCAAGCACGAAATGTTGGAAGGACCAAATAGAGGTCAAGGGATTTAGCGAACCCTTGTAATCTTCAGAAATTCATGCTCATCTCCTGGGTCTCTCTTTGTTTTTCTTCTTAGCTTCATTGCAGAGGGCTAAATTCTTGTTTCCCTACGTAAAATGACCTTCTCAGAATTGAGAAGTTTGAGAGAACACATCTCCTCCCATGGCCACTAACTGTTCTGCCGGGCTCTCTGGTAGGAGCCTCCCGAAAATTCAAGGGTACAAATTTCAGACACACACACGTTTGAAAATTCAAAACAATGTTCTTTATCATAAAGTTCAAAATAAACTAAGCACTCTTTTTGTATTGCAAAGAGCACTTGTCCCAAAACAACCGGGTAGTCTGTACAATTTCCCTTAAGCAGTCATTAAGTACTTAGCTAGCAGCTGTGAAGAAACTTCACACCCCTTCTTCTTCCAACGAAGTGAGACACACACACACACACACACACACACACGTTGTTCTGCTTTGGTTTCAAAGGCGTGAAAAATCAACAAACAAAGTCCAGAAAACAGCAACACACGATTCCTGAAGAACTGCGATCAGATACTCTTTCACAACGGCCAAACCCACATGCTGCTATTTATAGCAGCAGCCCTAATTACTGGAGCCCCACCCAACCACAGGTGGCCTCATTTTCTCTTGTAATAATCCTTCAATTGTTGTCTCCTATGCATCCCTCTACGCATGCGTGGATGTGTCATTAATTCTTGTTCAGAATCTAAGGATGATACAGATGATTGATCTCCTCCTGGGCTGTCTGCCAAACTCCCCTCTTCCCTGTCACTCATGCTTCCTTGGTCAGAGGAGGCTTCATTGGCAGATTCCATCGGGAGCAAAACAGGCCTGCGGCATGTGGATGTCTCCCCCACATCCACCTGCACATTCCTTGGGGCAGGAGCTGGGGCCAGAGCTAACCACAACACTAACCGTGGGAATATTAATTAAGAAAGTTGCCGCATTGGAGACGGTTCAGATACTCAGGTGACGGATTGAGCCATGGGATGTGAGATGGAGGTGATGACTAATGAGATGCCTGGTTTTTCTTCTTCCAGTTCCCCCGGACAGTCCTTTAGTGGAGGTCAAGGAACAGGCGGTAGAAGGAGGAGAAGTTGAACTCACCTGCAGTGTTCCCAGGTCACGCCCTGCAGCCACCCTGCGCTGGTACCGGGACCGGAAAGAGATAAAAGGTGTCCTTCCAAATGCTGAATTGGGCCCTTGTGGAAACCGCCTGACCAATAAAATAAATATATTTTCTGGGATGTGGGATTCAGGCCCTTCTTCTGATGGCTCTTAGGCCAAAGTCAACCTATTCTTCCGGTTGACATCCTCCAGGTAGATGCCTGCTTGAGTGATGAGAGAGGATGCTTCTACCGTACATGTCTATGGAGGTTCTCAGAGATTCAGGTCGTAGTTGTCTCAAAAATGCTCAAAAGGTAACTTCGCTTCTCATCTGAGGAGTTCCATCCATGATGAAACTTCTTGGATGAGAAGTAGAACTACTACATCTCCTCCTCCTCCTCTTCTTCTTTTTCTTCTTTTTCTTCTTTCTCCTCCTCCTCTTCTTCTTCATCTTCTTCTTTTTCCTCCTCTTCCCCTTCATCTTCTTTCTACTTCTCCTCCTTCTTTCTCATCGTCCTCCTCCTCCTCCTCTTCTTCTTCATCTTCTTTTTCCTCCTCTTCTTCTTCATCTTCTTTTTCCTCCTCTTCGTCTTCGTCTTCTTCTTCATCTTCTTTCTTCTCCTCCTTCTTTGTCATCATTGTCCTCCTCCTCCTCTTCTTCTTCTTCTTCTTCTTCTTCTTCTTCTTCTTCTTCATCTTCTTCTTTCTCCTTCTCCTCCTTCTTCTTTGTCATCGTCCTCCTCTCTTCCTCCTCTTCCTCCTCCTCCTCCTCTTCTTCTTCTCCTTCCTCTCTTCTTCGTCTTTGTCTTCTTTCTCCTTCTTCTACTCC